>NC_139225.1:115488306-115613306 GCF_055691185.1 Crinia signifera
CTCAAAATAGTTAATAACTAACAAAGACCATATCTATACTTTATTATTACATCATTATTTCAACCTGCTTTTAATTTTTTTGGACACTAGGGGGCAGCAGAGTCAAAATTATGCACATTACACAGTAAACGCTGCTTTTGGCTGTTCACGTTTGAACAGCCAATCGCAGCGATCGCCCATGGCGGGGGGCATCGCTGCCCCCCCTGGGCAATGAGGGAAGATGTCTGCTGTCAGGGACAGCAGACATCGTCCCTCTGTCACCGCGTCTCTAGACGCGGTGACACTTTGAAGTCATGACGTACATTTACGTCATGTGTCGGGAAGTACATCCCGACCATGACGTAAATGTACGTCAAATGTCGGGAAGGGGTTAAAGGTGGTTATTCATACTTAACTAACCACTTGGACATAGAGGGAGAATATATTATTGTGCCGAGTTCAGCGAGGCACCATGCCTGAAGCATGGCGAGCGAAGAGAGCCACAGAAGGGGACGTGGTACACTTATATGGTGTCCATGGCCACTTATGTCACCATAGCAACAAAAACCATGAAACATCAACCTTTATCTTGAGGTCATGGGTTCGATTCCCACCATGGCTCTAGCTGTGCGGAGTTTGTATATTCTCCCCGTGCTTGCGTGGGTTTCCTCCAACAATCCAAAAATATACTGGTAGGCTAATTGGCTCCCAACAAAATTAACCCTAGAATGTCTGTGTGTGCGTGTGCATGTGGTAGGGAACATAGATTGTAAGCTCCACTGGGGCAGGGACTGATGTGAGTGTTGAACTATACTGCGCTGTGGAATATGTATGCGCTATATAAGAAACTGTTAATGAATAAATAAAGGGCAGCTAATCGTGCAGTGCTTTTAAAGCCGATAGAAGCTACAAGTGCACCCTCTGTGTATCTCAGGGACTGAAAGGTGATAGAACATATGAATGCAATAAATAAACATACTGTAGAGAGACTTATTTTTCTGTATACGTCTGAGACCTCTGCCAGAGAGCCCAGCATTGGGTGCCACAAGCATCTGTCCAGTGCACATTTCATCTCCCTCTCCGTGCTACGGTCACTGTAGTAAGGAGCCGTCTATGGAATATGCTGGATAGAACTCTGGGTTATCAATCCTGCGGAGCATTGGAGTGGGAGTCTGGGGGAGTGTAAGAAGAACCTAGTAACAACCCTGGACATCGGTCTTTTTATACACTGGATAATACATTTGAATATGGTATCTATATTATAGGCTGTATCAAACATTAAATAAAGTGGTCAGGAAAAGGTTAAACATACATTAATAAATAAATGCACAAACATAATAGAACCAGTGCTGCACTTTACTATCAATGTGATCCTACAGAGATAATAGGGCTGATGCACAGTGAGTACAATACCAGTTTGTGTAGCGTGTCTCTTGTGTGACTGCGATGGGTGTCTGGTTATGGATGGCCATCGACCATCGATGATTAGAAATCATCGATGGTTTATGGCCGATGTCAAATAGTTTTTCCATCGATGGGGAAGAACCAGATGGTTTCCCACCATCGATGTAAAGCTTAAACGAATAGTTGTGTTTTTGCTTTTTCCCTAAAGTGCCGGGACACAGAGCATAGCTCCGCCCCTGACACCCACGAAGCCCCACCCCGCAGTTTGATTGGCCCACAGGCCACTCAATCACAGAAAATGGATGACCATCGATATACAAAAACATCGATGGTCATCCATTGAATAGTTATACACTATTGATGTCCGGTTGCACTTTTGCCATCGATGGCAACCATCAATGGCAAAGGCAACGATGGCCATCCCTACGTCTGGTCAAGAAGAGAAGACAATACACAGTATGTGCTCAGAGAACTTGTGCAATACTGCCACCCAGAGGCGGATTGGGAACTAAAAATGTCTCTGGAAAAGGTCGACATGGGTTTAGGTCGCCAGGTCTTTAGGTTGACACAAGCATTAGGTCGACTGTCAAAAGGACAACATGGGGTTTTTCACTGCATTTTGTTCCGAATGTCGACACAGTCGACATGGACACAGTTTCCAGTGCACCGCATCACTCGGACACACTATTTTATTCTCCCACCACACCCTAGTGGATGGTAGGCCATGAAATACCGGCTGCCGGCACATGTCGGCTCCAAAAAAACAGTGAAAACCCCCATGTTGACCTTTTGACTGTCGACATAATACTATGTCGACCTAATGACCTGAAGACCTAAACCCATGTCGACTTAGAACCATGTCGACCAACATACTGTAGACCAAATTACCGTATCCCCTGGAAAAAGATTCAATAAGTGGCCTCACATTTTTGCCAATGCACAAATTTCAAATCGGACAGAAGTTTAATGTGCACATTATTAAGTGAAGATATTCTCAAATATAAACAAAAACATCTCCAAGCTCAATTCCCTCCATCTCAAAAAGTTCTGGTGACTGTGCTGAGAGGGAAAGTATCCTAATAGAAACATCGGTACTGCTTTCCTAGCACGGCGCCCATCGCATTAATCGTGTACATTTTTATATGGCATACAATCTGTGCGATACGTGCGATTTCGGTTTTTAAATCGCATGTATCGTATGAAAAATAGTAGTATAGTAATCTACGATGCGTGCGATGCGATGACTGCGATGTATGCGTTTCAATCGCATGCATCGCACTCATCGTTTACTTTATTCATGTGCGATGTACGATGTACGCGATGCGTGCGATGATTGTATGTCGAGTCAATTGTATGGATTGTATGTAGTTTTATATGTACAATGAATATACCGATGGGTGCGATGCAAAATACTAAAGTGCATATACTATGGTGTATGTATGCCCCCTATACGGTTAAAAATTGTATAATCACCCTAAAGGGTGCTTTTAAGCACCCAAATGGGTGCATACGATGTTAAATGCAGCCCCACGCCAACCCCCCACTATAAACGTGAACCTGAAGCGTGGCAAGCCCACGAGGGGCGGCGGTACGTGTCCTACGACCTTTTCATACCCCCACTATCCACGTCGGCGTGGAGTTGAGAATAGAAAGTGTGGCGAGCGCAGCGAGCCAGCGAGCCCGAAGCGTGGCGAGCGGACGCGGATACCTTCACAGGTATCTGCTTCCCCTCGCGGGTGTCACAGGTATCCGCGTCCCCTCGCCACACTTTCTATTCTCAACTCCACGCCGACGTGGATAGTGGGGGTATGAAAAGGTCGTAGGATGCGTACTGCCACCCCTCGTGGGTTCGCTGCACTCGCCACGCTTCGGGTTCACGTTTATAGTGGGGAGGGGGGGTGCATTTAACATTGTAAGCACGGGCCTGTGAGTGCCAAATGTATGAAATCGCGTAAATCGCGTCCATCGCATACATTGTATATATGTTTAAGAGTATACAATGCATGCGATTTACAATGCCCAATATAAAAAAATACTTTCATCGCATCAATCGCAATCATCGCATGCATCTTATGACATTAAAACAGTACGACCGCTGCGATGCATGTGATAAAAATGGATACGATGAAAAAATCACTGTAGTCGCATTAATTGCAAGCATCGCATGCATCTTATGGTGCATACGATTAATGCGATGCTTATCGTGCTAGGAAAGCAGTACCGAAACATCATTGTATGATTAAACCTTGCGGTTAATTCATACTTCCTACCCTACCGAAAGCTGCGGGAGACACTAGTTCTTTGGGTTAGTTCTCCGCAGAGTAGGCGACTCTCCTGGCATTCTGCCCGCCTCCTAATGAAGCGCCCAAGATAATGTAACATTCACCGGGAAACGGGTTACCATATGGCTAAACGGCAAATTGGGTCATTTAGCTAACCCTCTCGGCATATCCGTGAAGCACGGGTGTTCTGTGTTTTGGTTGGGGACTAATGATGTATGTTCACCCCTGAAGTAGGAGTGACGCATTGAGCAGTGAACGGATACCTATATCACCTACAACAGCTACAGGCAATACACACTAAGAGACTTTATTTGACATAATAAATTTTACAACAGCTCAAAAATAATACAAAATATATACATATAAAACATTCAAATATTACACTAAAGTGCATATAAACAGAATATTGACATTTTAAAACAAATGCAGTAACAGTTGTCAGAAGAAAAGAGAATACATGGTTCATCCTATTTCGCTCGACATGCATTGGGTCAACCACTGAAGGTCAACATTTGAAATAGGTTGACGTGGCTAAGGTCGACCGGGTCGGAAGGTCAACACAAGCATTAGGTCGGCAAAGGCTAGGTCGACAGTCAAAAGGATTGACATGAATTTTTGCCATTTTTATTCTGCCGACATGCGTCAACAGGCATATGCTCTATCATCCACTATGGTATGGTGGAAGAATAAAATAGTGTGCCGGGCGTAGCGTGCCCGTAGCATGGCGAACCATGCGAGGGGACGCGGTACACTTAGATGGTGTCCATATCGACTATGTCCACATTCGGGACAAAGAAAACGTGAAAACCTGACATCAACCTTTTGACAGTCGACCTTGCCATTGTGACCTAATGCTTGTGTCGACGTTCCAACCCTGTCTACCTTCATTTATTGAGCCAATGCATGTCGACCTAATGACCCATACCATCTAAAAGAAGCTCCAATACACCTATGTGTATGCGATTTGACGCTTTTCATCCGATTTCTCAGCCCGATGCGTCAGAATCAGATGGAAAGGTCCCAAATTGCACTAGTGTATGGGCACCTTAACCCTTTGAGTGCCGACATCTCTGAGGGTTAAGAAGAACTGTAAATGGCTCATGAAAGAATGACAACAAAAGTACATCTAACAATTACAGTCTGGATGAGGTCATCTGCACGGCCTTTTGGGGGGGTGGATGAGGTCATCTGCACGGCCTTTTGGGGGGGTGGATGAGGTCATCTGCACGGCCTTTTGGGGGGGGGGGGAGGGGGGGCTTTTGAAGTTACTTGGCCAAGACAAATACCACATGTTGTCACATTCCAATATATTGTCAAATGCTTGCTTATGTAAAAGTATGGGAGGTCCAAGCCAACCAGACAGAGGCAGAACTCTGGGAGGCAATGGAGACATCTGCCGCCGGGCTCCTGCTCCCAAGGGGGCACCTCTCCTCCCCCTGGTGGTTTAATTCAGTTATTTAAAAGCCAACGATATTGCTTCTGTGGCTGGAGTCTAAAATATATATGTGTTCTCTATCTATATTTTGAACAGACATATATTTTTATATAAGGTTATATAAGGTTGTGTGTGTGTGGGGGGGGGGGGGGGGGGGCGCACCAATATATATCATGTGTCTGGGCAACTGGAACGAACTTACGCCACTGCAACCAGATCATTAGCCCTTGCGCAGTGGTCAGTGTAACAACAGAGGTGGTTGTTTGGAAAAACCCAATGGGAAAATTATAAAAAAAATACAACCTTTATATATTTTTTTACATTATAGAGATATAGTTATATTTTGGATCATTAAGATAACCTGCACAAATATTGCAAAAATATACATTTTTAGGTAACAAAAATAAAATTTCTTAAACTAACATAGTAACTAACATTAATAAGACGTACATTTCTGGAGTCTGTTCCGCACAGATAATATTGCAGTAGGACAACACATGTAAATGACCAGATGGAGTGAGACATCTACGGCAGTTTTGATTCTACTTTTAGACATCAATGATGTGGGAACTGCCGTGAAAGCGATGGGCATCATCCTACCTGATCAACAACAGAATTACTTTTATGTTACAGTTACAAACCTTATTTTGACTCATATAATTAAATCTGGTGGCTGTACTGAACAGGACAGAGTGGATAGGGTACATTTTAGATCAAACCAGTCTTCTGTGAGGGGCAATTCAATTGTTTTTTTTTTTTTTTTGGAGCCCCAAAGTAATGGGCACGTATCAGAGTAATTTTAATATTGCTCTGATCGTGTTCCCGTTACTTGTGACGCACCTCAAAGAATTGGTTTTAGCTACGCAAAGCAGCTAAACCTTAGTAAAGTCCTGCCCGTGGCATAAAAAAGTGCTATTTGGCATCCAAACGGGACACTTTTTGCACATTTCTGCTTGCCACCTCGAGAGACTGCTAGCCGGGCCAAGATTGAATACTGAACTGCCGATATTTCCACCTTCGTAAATATCGGCAGAGATTGAATACCCACCCTATGGCTACAACTTAGGTAGTAGGCACACAGACTGCATACATGGACAGGAACAGACACAACAGCAGTATCAATAAAAAGTACCAGGAACAAGCTGGAGATGATCAAAGTCACAAAACTTATCAGATAGATCAAACCCTGAGTTTATTACAGCTGAGCGATTATCGACAGCCTGTGCATGCCTCTACATCACATTGCCCGAGTGCTGTGATGGTCCTATGACTGCGAATAAATCCTCTGTGATCGCCAAACGACTTACAGACATGGGGCCATGATTCTGATTCACTTGCAAAAGCAAATTCTCACTCTAATAGACGAAACCATGTGCTGATGTAACATGTGCAGAGAGAGTTAGATTTGGGTGGGGTTTGTACTTTAAACTGATACATTGGGGGAAATTTACTCAAGTAAATTTGTAAAAAAATAGGTGTATTTGTATTTAGAAATACACTTATTTTTGACATTTACTATCCCGAAAATATGGCAATTCGTATTCGTATTAATGTGCTATCAATACGAATACGAATTGCTGTATTTTCGGGATAGTAAATGTCAAAAATAAGTGTATTTCTAAATACAAATACACCTATTTTTTACAAATTTCCTTTAGTAAATTTCCCCCATTATCTATAATTCAGTGTAAAAAAAAAGCAGCCAGTACTTACCCTGCACAGAAACAAAATAGCACCCAAATCTAATGCTCTCTGCACGTTACATCTTCTCCCCCCCTGCAGTGCACATGGTTTAGTCCAAGCATGTCCAACCTGCAGCTCTCCAGCTGTTGTGAAACTACATATTCCAGCATGCCTTGCCATAGTTTTAGCATGACCTAATAGCAGAACTGTGGCAAGGCATGATGGGACTTGTAGTTTCACAACAGCTGGACGGCCGCAGGTTGGACAAGCCTGGTTTAGTCCATTAGAGAGAGAATTTGCTTTTGCCAGTGAACCAGAACCAGGCCCATGAACATTTGGGGGGATGTAATGGGGGGGTGGTGGCAACCATTTTGGGGTCATATTTGAGGCTTCAACTGAAACCCCACATGCAGCTGTAATGTCTCCACCTTACTGCAGGCACAACCATAGGGATACTCAGAACTTTGAATATTGACTAGTCTGTGGTGGATGTTACACCTATGAACGCAGCTGCTGGTATTCGAGAAGGGACCGGTAGGTGCCTCAATACAATTCAAGATGGCTGGGGCATTTACATACATCCTTGAATCTGGCCCAGCAACCTGCGTGTTCCTTGGCACTGACCCTGGAAGGCGATGGTTACTGACTGCAGTGACCTCTGCGCCATGTATGTATAGGAGGAATACGTGCAGGACCTCCCCAGGCTATGTCACAGGTGACATCTGCGAGTGCACCTACAGTAGCTTCCCTGCATGACACACCCCTGACAGAGACAAAAGACAGATATACAGTAACTGTGCAGTCCAGCAGTACAATTTCATCTACAGTTTCAGCAACACCCAATAGATAAACCTTCTGTTCCTCCTTTACAGAATTGGTCACATTTATCTCCTCCTCGCTGTCCAGAAGTAGTTGCGCAGAACACAGATCTCTGCTTCCAGCTACGTGAATCCACACAAACTGTAGTTCAAACACGCGGCAGTGATCAGTGACAAAGCTCCTGTTTAATGTTCCGCTGTCACAAGATGTAAACTAAAGGACAAAAATAGCATTTGTCTTCACGTTCTCCACTTTTCCTAGAGAAGAAGGAAGTTTCATTTAACAGGAGTGTCTAGCAGGGACACATGACAGATCTCCTCATTCTTGGGCTCAGTGTAGACATTTCTGCTGCTCTTTATCCACTGCTATTAAGAAAACAAAGATTACATTATTACACAAAGAAATACTACAATGATTTGCAATGTATGAAAACACTTAAAATCATTCTTTTAAACAGCATCATTTAGATCCATAACTTTGGAAAAGCTTAGGGGCTTTTGTTATTTTGGCAAAAAACATTATGCCATTTTCAAAATATGAATATTGATTGTAGTTTTGGAGTATACTGGTAGAGACGTAATTAGGGTTACCACCCGTCCGGGATTACTCCGGACAGTCCGGTAATTAAGACCGGCGTCCGGAGTCCGGACGGGTGGCTTTCCCGGACTATACATAGTCCGGGAATAACCCGCCCGCCGCCGCCCCCTCGTCTCCCCGCTCCCCCGCTGCCCTGCTCCCGTCCCCTCAAGTCTCCCCCGCTGTGTATGCGGGAGAGACGTGCTGCTGCGGTGCTGCATATGCTGCTGGACCGCTAGCCAATGGCCGCTCGCGGTCCAGCAGCCACCAGTTGATTGGCTGCTGGACCGCGAACGGCCATTGGCTAGCGGTCCAGCAGCGGGAGTTAGAAATGTTAAAATCATACAGCACAGCAGCACGTCTCTCCCGCGAATACAGCGGGGGAGACGTGAGGGGACGGGCAGGCAGGCACAGGCACACTGACAAGCCTGTCTGCCTCCCGCAGGCGGGGGAGGGGGTTTCTATCCCCCTTGGCAACGAGCACACTGGCACAGATCAATCCCCCTCGGCAACGAGCACACTGGCACAGATCAATCCCCCTCGGCAACGAGCACACTGGCACAGATCAATCCCCCTCGGCAACGAGCACAGAGGCACAGATCAATCCCCCTCGGCAACGAGCACACTGGCACAGATCAATCCCCCTCGGCAACGAGCACACTGGCACAGATCAATCCCCCTCGGCAACGAGCACACTGGCACAGATCAATCCCCCTCGGCAACGAGCACAGAGGCACAGATCTATCCCCCTCGGCAACGAGCACAGAGGCACAGATCAATCCCCCTCGGCAACGAGCACACTGGCACAGATCAATCCCCCTCGGCAACGAGCACAGAGGCACAGATCTATCCCCCTCGGCAACGAGCACAGAGGCACAGATCAATCCCCCTCTGCAACGAGCACAGAGGCACAGATCAATCCCCCTCGGCAACGAGCACACTGGCACAGATCAATCCCCCTCGGCAACGAGCACACTGGCACAGATCTATCCCCCTCGGCAACGAGCAGAGGCACAGATCTATCCCCCTCGGCAACGAGCACAGAGGCACAGATCTATCCCCCTCGGCAACGAGCAAATTCAGTCCACCTTGGCATCGGCATGAAGCCCCTGGCATTGAGCATATAGGTAAGTGGCACTTATGTGTCAAATGTGTATGGTGTGTTATACAGTATGTCATGGGCATTGCTTAGTGTTATATAGTATGACATGGGCATTGCGGTGTTATATAGTATGACATGGGCATTGCGGTGCTATATAGTATGTCAAGGGCATTGCGTAGTGTTATATAGTATGTAATGGGCATTGCAGTGTTATATAGTATGTAATGGGCATTGCGGTGTTATATAGTATGTCATGGGCATTGCGGTGCTATATAGTATGTCAAGGGCATTGCGTAGTGTTATATAGTATGTAATGGGCATTGCGGTGTTATATAGTATGTCATGGGCATTGCGGTGCTATATAGTATGTCAAGGGCATTGCGTAGTGTTATATAGTATGTAATGGGCATTGCAGTGTTATATAGTATGTAATGGGCATTGCGGTGTTATATAGTATATCATGGGCATTACGGTGTGTTATATAGTATGTAATGGGCATTGCAGTGTTATATAGTATGTAATGGGCATTACGGTGTGTTATATAGTATGTAATGGGCATTACGGTGTGTTATATAGTATGTCATGGGCATCATGTGTGGGCTTATGAGTAATCGGAATTACAAAGTTCATTAAAACGTGCAATGGGCATTACGGTGTGTGGCATAAAATGTAATGGCCATTATGGCATGTGGTATACTATATAATGGGTGTGCGGTGTGTCAGCATTATGACAAAAATTTTGATGCGCGCCTTCGGCGCGCACTGTCCATGTTTTCCATCCTGTGCAAAAATTTGGTTGAGTCCTGGCATAATGTGTAATGGCCATTGCAGTACATGGAATAATACATCGTGATTGGCATCACGATGTGTGGCATAACTTGTAATGGCCATTATGGCATGTGGTATACTATATAATGGGTGTGCGGTGTGTCGGCATTATGTCAAAAATTTTGCTGCGCGCCTTCGGCGCGCACTGTCCATGTTGTCCATCCTTTGCAAAAAAATTGTTGAGTCCTGGCATAATGTGTAATGGCCATTGCAGTACATGGCATAACACGTAATTGGCATCACGATGTGTGGCATAACTTGTAATGGCCATTATGGCATGTGGTATACTATATAATGGGTGTGCGGTGTGTCGGCATTATGTCAAAAATTTTGCTGCGCGCCTTCGGCGCGCACTGTCCATGTTGTCTATCCTTTGCAAAAAAATTGTTGAGTCCTGGCATAATGTGTAATGGCCATTGCAGTACATGGCATAACACGTAATTGGCATCACGATGTGTGGCATAACTTGTAATGGCCATTATGGCATGTGGTATACTATATAATGGGTTTGCGGTGTGTCGGGATTATGTCAAAAATTTGACGCGCGCCTTCGGCGCGCACTGTCCATGTTGTCCATCCTGTGCAAAAATTCTGTTGAGTCCTGGCATAATGTGTAATGGCCATTGCGGTATATGGCATAACACGGAATTAGCATCACGATGTGTGGCATAACTTGTAATGGCCATTAATGTATGTGATATAACATGTAACTGGAATTATGGTATGCAAAATCAAGAATGAAATGGAAGCAAAGGTTTAAAAAAAATCAACATAAGGCGGGTCTGGGGGCGGGTCTGGGGGTGGGGCTGGGATGGGTCAGTGGGTGTGTCAAGGGGCGGGCCAATGTCCGGGAATCTCTCAACAAAAAGGTGGTAACCCTAGACGTAATGCAGTGCAAATGCAGCAATAGCCGTGAGCTCCTAAAAAGGGGCATGGTCTCCTGGAAGGGGGCGTGGCTTTTCAGGAATACCACCCCTGTTTTCATCAGGGGGGGGGGGGGGGGCAGAAATACTTTTCAGTAACTTTTAATTGCTGGACACGAACACTCATGGTGGTTATTAGCCTGAGAGCAGAATATGGGTTCTTTAGGGCACAGCCAAATAAGAACAATCTGACAGTCTGGAGGTCATACTGAACATATCAACAGGGACCCTTAACAAGTTTTGCCACACACGTACACTGATTGGTTGGATATATACCATATATACTCGAGTATAAGCCTACTTTTTCAGAACATTTTTTATGCTGAAAAAGCCCCCCTCGGGTTATACTCGAATGAGGGTTCCATTTGAGTCAATAAGTTTTCCCAGTTTTTTTGTTGTAAAATTAGGTGCCTCGGCTTATACTCGAGTATATACGGTAGGTCTGTATCAGTATTGTATGCAAACCTGATGGTACGTGCACGATATAAATGGTGTGACATCTGTGCACATGATCAGCAAGGTCAGTGATCAGTAAGGTCAGTGATCAGTAAGGTCAGTGATCAGTAAGGTCAGGTCTCCTTCTGTAAGACCCCCGATCAGCAGCAGGAGTGCCATACTGCAGCCATTTGATGGGGGTATGGGCGACAATGATGAGCATTTCACCCAAGCAGATTTTCTGGTTCTTGCAGAGTAAAAGCACTGGCCTGCCTGCACAAGCTGAGGGTTACTCAGATCAACAACGTTTTCGCTGAGTAAACTCTTCATATGGAAGGAAATAGATGGGGAAAAACTGTAAATCGAGGGGCGAACCCCATGGCTCCTGGAAAGGGGGGTACACCAAAATAGGGGCAATAATGAAAAAGTGAAGAAATCGATAGTTGAATCACATATATATTAGAATGAGATAAGGAAAACGGTAAAGCACATAGAAGATATAAGTAAGAAGACCCAAGAATAGAATAAATAAGACACAAATAGAGTGAATAATAAAATCCACAGAAATAGACACGTGAATTTCACATAAAGTTAAAATAAAAAAACGATGCACATATATATTAAGCGAGAAGGTCACTTATATGAAGTAGCTTAAGAAGATGTTAGTACACAGGGAGTAGGTATATAGATATACCCTATAATAAAGAGGGATGTAGATAAAGATAACACGAAATAGAGAGAACAAAGCACAGAACATAGGATAAATAAAATACTAAAGTACATATTAAGGGTGATATATTGTTAAGGAGCAGATAAGGCACAAAAATAAATTCAAATCTAATCTAAGAATAAATTGGAGGGAGAGGTGGAGTTCGCCCCTTGAAGTAAGGATAAGCTGTAAAACTTTTGTATAATATTGAGCGTTCCAATGTGGGGGAAATGAAGGGTACTGTATGTAAGGCATTCTGTCATTTTAGAAATTGTTTTATACTTATGTAAGATATGTAAAATGAAAATAAAGTTGAAATTTAAAAAAAAAAACGTTTTCGCTGATAGGGCATGATTCAGAGTTGATTGACATTGTATGAATTCGCAATCGATGTAATTATGGAATGACTGCGCATGTATCCAGCGTGCATACACAAGCCAATATGTAATTGCAGCCCCCTCACAATTTGACTGACAAGAAGTCAGCGTTTGGGGGGTATTAACCGACCATTTCCTGGGAGTGTCCGAAAAAAAAGCCTTGGCACGCCTGTGTTTTTTTCAGAGGATGTGAAATCTTGACTCGGCCTCAGTCCGCCTTCCTCTGTGGAAAGGTGTGGAAGGGTCAGAGTTACATTGCACGGACTTTAAAAATAATTTGATGCTTTGTGAATTGCGTATGGACGCGCGACAGGATAGCGCGTAGATTTGCACAGGGCGGGTTTTCTTTCTGTCTAAGTGGCGGCTAACCACCCGCAGACATCTGAACATTTTCAGACGCTTGCAGGATGGTTGGCACACAGCTGCGTCCAAAGACAACTGTGTACACTGCGGGAATCTGTGGTTCACACCGGCATGAATCACAGCGGCATGAATCACAGCGGCTGTCCTGCTTTCTCAGTCATGGCCATTAGGCTGGCTCAGATCTACAGTAGTTACAGACACATTGGCACTGTAACTGGTTATTATGCTAAGCAGAAGCTCTAATGTTAAGAACACCCCCTGCCATCATAATCACATTACTCCAGGAAGACGTTATTGCAACAATCCCTGCCCAGCACAAGGTGGGCTAAACATAGCAACATTATAAACAGTCGATTCCTCAGTAGAACCTGGATATAATGATTTAATGGTTGGACGTGCTCTAACACTATGCATACATGGGTAATTGGTTCATAGAATACACACATATTGTATATTTTGTATGCAGTCGTTAGGTCGACAAAGTCTCTCATTAGGTCGACCACTACTGGTTGTCACACAATAGGTTGACACATGGAAAAAGGTTGACATGCTTTAGGTCAGTGATGGCTAACCTTGACACTCCAGCTGTTGTTGAACTACACATCCCAGCATCAGTTTTACTATTTGGCCATGCTAAAACTGATGCAGGGCATGCTGGGATGTGTAGTTCAACAACAGCTGGAGTGCCAAGGTTAGCCATCAACTGCTTTAGGTCAACATTCACAAAAGGTCGTTATGTAAATGGTCGACATGGACAAACGTCGGCATGAGTTTTTCATGATTTTTCCTTTAAGCCAACTTGTTCATACGTCACCATCCCAGCTTATATCGGATTAATGTCGACATAGACAACAACAAAAAAATATGAAAACCTTGTGTTGACCTTTTCCCATGTGAACCTTTTGGCTATGTCGACCAACAGCAGTCAACCTAATGACTGTCAACCTAGACACGGTGGACCTAATAATCTACACACTGTATATTTCTGAATGGTTTAGTCTACTTTCCATATCCAATGACTGGCTGAGTTATTATATGCCGCTGTGATTCTGTTATTACTGAACAAGTGCAAACTAACAGGAAATCTGGTTGTCATGGAAACTGCATTAGTCACCACCAGTGTGCCAGGAACACAGTGTAATATAAGATAAGTATAGTGTAGGAGTGCCAGGTTACCATGGCATAAAGAAAACACCTGTGTGTCACCTGCCTATTATATTACACTAAAGAGAGAGTGATAGCCAGAAAGGGTGGGTTACATGCCTATCTAATTGCCACATGGTCATATAGCAAAGGTAAATACACTGTCATGGTATAAGAATGTTTGCTCTAGGTCCTGTTGAACGTGTTACATTTATTGTGCATTTATAAGTTCTCTACTTGCTTTTTTTAAAACAATATCATTTGATAAATGGAAATGTTGTATCCTGACCAATCAGCATACTTCCTTACTGGTGCATAGTCAGATTCATGGTGAAGTTCATATAACAGGCCCAGCCCTTCTGATGGACACATGAATGTTTGGGGGGGAAAGTACGAACCAGCGTTAAGTGCATATGCTTTAACGCTAGTAAAATTATGTTTATGGTTTTTTCAAATGTATTAATAGTGCACTTAACATTCACTAGGGGCAGCCAGGCACTTCCTGCTCGGTGCCGCTGTCTCTGTGAATCCTCCTCCTGATTACGACATGGGCGATGTATGACTGCCCGTCAGACATACATCGCCCCTTAAAGTAGCTGTGGCCACTTCCCCAGCCCCAGACTAGCACTGTTCTATTCTTACAGCAGGGACGAGGCTAACCCTGCTGTGGGCACCAGGCTGCGCAGGAGATTTCTGGATGAGTAGCGAGACCCCAGAACTTACCTGCCCAGGCTGAAGCCTGGTGCTGTTCCCGGTACCCCTGGGCTGTGGGTACTGGGCTGATTCAAGTGTAAAAAATAGAAAAAACTGTGGGTTTTGCTGTGGAACTATGAGTCCCAGCAAGCCTGGTTCTTAAAATATGGGGAACCCCTATTCATTTTGTCCCCCGTATTTTGGGAACCAGGCCCGGCCTGCAGGCTAAAGCCAAATACGCCAGGAAAATGAAGTCTATTTTCCTTGCGTATCTGGCCGGCAATTATCGTCCGTTTATCGATTATTAGAATTCTTTTGAATGGGGATTCCTATTCGTATTCTATTAATGCTGTATCCATTGGTGCTATCAATACAAATTGCCATATTTTCGGGATAGTAAATCCCGAAAATACGAATGTTTACGAATACACCAATTTTTTACAAATTTCCTTTAGTAAATTTTCCCCTACTTGTCTGCGGGCTACAACACAGGAACAGAAATAGCAGAAACACCCACCTATATGACAGTCTATGAGGAATGCAGAAACTTCTCAAGGTTCCAAAACCTGATAGAGGGTGAGATTTATCAAATTATGGAGAGAGATAAAGTGGGGGAGATAAAGTACCAGCAAATCAGCTTCTGAAATTTCACAGGCTGTGTCTGAAAAAGGACAGGAGCTGATTTGTTGGAAGTTTATCTCTCTCCACTTTATTACTCTCCAATAATTTCATAAATCTCCCCCTAAGACTATGGCGATTAATCCAAATGCCTGGTTTGGGGTCCCTTGCCTTACACCTGGTAGTCAATTACATGAATGTATACATCCATGTGGCCTATAAATAACGCAACATACCAAGATGACATCAGAGCACTTATTCAAATCCTATTCAGTAGAACTTGGAGGTTTCCTATTTACAGAGAGAAAACTGAGACTGTGCAGTGTGGTGTAAATATACAGAACTTCTTCCATCTTACTAATGACATAGACAACGGTTTCTAGTGGAGCAGAGTAACTGTGCGGATATTACACAAGATTTATAATAGAAAACAGAACAGTGTTAATCTAACATTTCCCAATACGGCCCTGTGATATTTATCAGCGATGCCAGATATCAGGTTGTGTGGCCACAAAGACCAATGGACAGTTATTGCTCATGTTGGTAAATGTAGTCAGGCTTTCTGCACGTGGTGTAGTTACTCTGACTGCACGGACCTGCCCGCACATGGCAGCTGAGCCACAGGGTTTGTGTCTGACAAAACTGAACAGAGATCTTGTGGCTCAGCATCTGGTGTTGGCGGCAGAATGGACAAAAGTCACATACCATTATAGTTAATGAAAACGGTCATTACCTGCAAGTCACTCGATAATACTTTTCCTGGGTCGGGAATTCGGGGGAAAATAAGAATCTGCAACCTAAAGAATATAAAACACAGTTGAAAAATAAAAAAGTGACAAAATACAAAGTACAGGTAATAACTGAACCTGGAAGTACTGTACATCAGTCTTATGACGAAAGCAAAATAAAACATACAGTAACTGAACTGTTTATATATGTGTGTAGAGCAAGTCTTCTTCTCCTCTTTTATTTCCAAATACATATGGGGACCGATTCAGACCCACTCGCTCGGGCTGAATACGGGCCCTTGTCCGATGGTGGGCATTCTGCAAACCCCAGGAGCAAACAGCTTCAGTGTCCCCATAAAAAAACACGCTGGTAGCTCCTTTGGCAATGCAGACGGGCTGATGGCACATGGCGTAAAGCGCCCGTCCCCTTTTCAACCATCTCCATCTGAAGTTTAGACTGACTTTTATTTCCGGACGGGAGAGAAATCATTAGATGGTGGGTGATCATAATGGAGCAGTGATCAGAATGGACGTTACATGAGTAAGACCAGGGTTGCCGACCCTCCCGGAATTTCCGGGAGTCTCCCGAAAATCGGGTACCCCCTCCCGGCCCCCGGAAGGGTGGGCAACCCTCCCGGATTCAGGGGGGACCCCCGCTGACCCCCGGATCGCGGCATTAAAATGCCGCAATCCTCGGGTCTCAGAGGAGGGGGCGGAGCTAAAACGGCACAATCGCGTCATTTTAGCCCCGCCCCCTCCATGGAGATCCCTGAATTAGCTGCTTTTACCAGTAAGGGGCGGGGCTTAGTGATGTCACGCTCAAGCCCCGCCCCCTGAGCGGCTGCTGAAACTCTCCTCTCCGGGCTTCTCCCGGAGAGGAGAATGTTAAAGTCGGCAACCCTGAGTAAGACATATACAATAACATTCTTACCTTCTCATGTAGATAAGTAGGACGACTGCGGCAACAACTACTATGGATGGAATTAGGGAAAGTAAAATGATGGATGTTGTTCTCCCACCGTCTCTGCCTGAACGAATAAGAAACAGGTCAGCAATCTGAGGCACATGGGAGTCGGCATCCACCTCTGGCAGCTTGTTGGTCTGGTTTACCCAGTGCAGCCTCCAGATTACAGTACTGCCCTTTATGCCCTCATCATATGGTACTGAATGGAGGTTGCACATGGGGCCTTATTCTAGTTCACTCTTTCTGCCAAAATCCTTCTTAGATGGACAAAACCATGTGCACTGCAGGTGGGGCAGATGTAAAATGTGCAGAGAGAATTAGATTTGGGTGGGGTTTTACTTCAAAGTGAGATCTATATTGCAGTGTAAAAATAAAGCAGTCAGTATTTATCCTGCACAGAAACAAAATAACTCACCCAAATCGAATTCTCTCTGAACATTTTACATCTGCCCCACCTGCAGTGCACATGGTTTTGTCCATCTAAGAGGGATATTGTCAGAAAGAGTGAACTAGAATAAGGCCCATGGTTCCCTGACGGCCAGTAGCAGCGCAGTCATACCATGAGCGTATTACTATTTATATTGGGGAGGGATCTTACTGTAGCCACTGTCTTGGATGAATGGGGCTAAGAGATCATTTCTTATTGCTGTGATACAGTATGTGGCAATGCAAAAATTGTATTTACAATACATTTTGGTCAATTGTCCATTTGTGTCACGTAAACAGTTCCTATAGTGCTAGTTACCCCAATACATTCCCTATGAGGTGTAAGGCAAACCTTCCAGTGTAGATGTGATTTGCCATTTCAGAATGGAAATGCATGTCCGCTGCCAACAATTGTACAATTAGCATTGCTCTGATCAGTAATCCGGACCATACACACATCGGTGCATTATACATGGGCATTCTGGATGGGACAGAAGATTCAAACACGTCCTTTATCAACGGTGCTGCAGTCACGTTAAACAGCCCTTATAGTTGCGCCTAGTTATCAGCGGGTTTACGAATGCCGGGTGTCTATTTGTGCATTCTTTCTTGACAATGTCAGCTAGCAGAGGTGTGGCGCTTTGTGCCAAGTCTGCCGTATTATTAAAGCATCAACTATTTACAAGGCAAAATCAAGGCACAAAGTCCTGCAGCGCTAGCAGCTTACAAGCTACAACATTAACCCATAGTATCCGGCAATAGATCCTTTCTATGCAGGACTCCAAGGTGGAAGAATAGTGGAGGCAGTGGGGTGAGGGAGTGTGCCCCTTACATGTTATGACTGGTTGCATGCAATGCAAATTTCATTGATTGGAAATACTTAGAGCGATTAGCTACACTGTGCGCCATCATGCCCAGGGGCTCAGAGAAAGCATCATTTCTATATATGTATATAGATGTGGTTTATAATGGATAGGAGAAGGTGCTCTCTACAAATACATAATTTGTTAAAACCATGTCACTGTATAATTACATACTGTAATACACTGTAAGTACAGTCCAACAGTTTTCGGCAAGAACATCACATATGAGTAATCCCTTTTCCCCTTATTTTAAGAGTACCCTTAATTCACAAGCGGATAGTTTCTTATTGCTTGTCTCAATTTTTAACGCTATGGTATACAGCAGTGGTTCTCAACCTAGGTCCCCAGGACCCCACACAGTTCACGTTTTCTAGGTCACCCAGCATGTGCACAGGTACATTCATTACTCACTGACACATTTTAAAAGATCCACAGGTGGAGCTAATCATTCTGTGTGGAGACATGGAAAACGTGCACTGTGTGGGGGTCCTGAGGACCGAGGTTGAAAACCACTGGTATAGAGGGTGGAAGTGATGTTCAGATCCCAGCTGCTGTGCTAAAGTGGGGTAGTTAGTCTTACAAAGAAGAAGAGAAAGAACGCGGTGGCACAGCGATAGTTTTGAAGAGGAATAATCACCATGGGATGTATAATAAAAAGTTTTAATTATAAAAAAACACATATAGTAAATGGATTGACAATCACATATACTGGATATAAAATCAAAATGATAAAATCTCACTGTCAGGATGGATGGTGGAGCCACCCAGGCTCAAGGATTGGGTTTTGGTCCAATTGGTAAGTGCACTTTACCAAGGCCGATGTGAACAGTGCCGCTACTTGGGATAGTGGCAAATTAGGGAGGAAGTTATGTCCACTCAGTTGGGGAGTGTCTAAATGGAGAGCCACAAGGGAAGTCAGTGGATGGGAGGTGGGACAATTGTAGATCCAATGGCCAGAAGTGCCTGAGGCCGGTGTGCCAGTTGATAGAGGGGCAAATGGATCCCCGTGGGGTGACCTCTTTGAGGTGACTAAGATGGTGATCCACCTGAAAAGTCAGGAGATCAGTTCTATAGAGGGGTGGCAGTGGTCCTCAGGATGGTACCCGGGGGACTTGACTGGGACAGGTGGCTGTGGTGTGGATGCCACACCTGGAGATGGATCTCTGTTAGAGGTCCCATGCTTGTGTACCCGGGGGGGAGGAGTCTCGACAGGTGGCTGAAGGTGGTGAAGCTCACCTGGAGATGGATCTCTGTTGTTGTGGTCCCAAGCTGGATGTGGTGGTCCTGTAGATGGATCTCCAAAGCGGCACTAAACGTAAGCGGTGGGTGGTAGAGGGTGGCTGAAGGTCCAATGCTGAGAGTGAGGGGGTCACAACCTAACACGTTTCACCAGTTCAACTGGCTTTATCAAAGTTGATAACCGTTGAACTGTTCACATCGGCCATGGTAAAGTGCACTTACCAATTGGACCAAAACCCAAGCCTTGAGGGTGGGTGGCTACACCATCCATCCTGACAGTGAGATTTTATCATTTTGATTTTATATCCAGTATATGTGATTGTCAATCCATTTACTATATGTGTGTTTTTTATAATTAAAACTTTTTATTATACATCCCATGGTGATTATTTCTCCTCAAACTAGCGCTGTGCTACCACGTTCTTTCTCTACTGGTATAGAGGGTACTTGATTTTTATTTTTTAACATACTCTGTGCCCCCTCAAGGTAGCATCAGGCCTGTAATGGTTAAAACAGTTCCAATCCGGAGTACATATTTTGCAAAGAAGTCATTGATATTTACTGTACCTGGCAGAGTCTTTTCCTCACTCCACTCACTCCACAGGTAGCTATCAGTTGCAAGGCCAGGTAACCGTACCCGCACTTTCACAGTATAGCTGATGTCAGGCAGTACATTGGGAATTTCTTTACTTACACCAGAAAAGTCCTAAAATATAATAAAACTACTGATAGTGATGTCCAATCATTTATTGCATACATAATAGGCTTACGTATACAGACATAACATTTTTTTTTCTTAATTATGGTAATTTTGTCTCAAGATTAAGGAATATTTACACAACTTGCCAAATGCAGACATGTAAATTAATTGTTCTATTGTTTTCAAGGTAATGAGGACCTCCCTTCTCTGAACTGTTCAGCGTGCATCATTAACGATGTGGAATGTACATACTTAACGAGATAGTAAAAGATATGGGCCATTCTGAGCGATATCTTTTACTTTGTCTAGAATGTATATACCCAAAATCATACATAGCCAAAATCTTATATAGTCAAAATTGCCAAGTGTATAGTCAATATTGGTGGTTTTGGCCTTCGGGGAATCAAGGAAAATCACACATAGCCGAAATCGCACCGTGTGTATGCGCCTTGACACACACACCTTGCAGCCTTGCGAGTCCTTTAAATGGGAAAGGGGTAGGAAAAGGGGATCTGGGAGGAGATAGAACCTGAGCACAAGCGACCCTGAAAAATTTTTGGGATAAGGTTTTATCTCTAAATCAAGTTCAGAAAAGTAGTTACCACAATAATTTTTTGTCAAACAACCAATTGATTGGTGTATAGTGACGTGGCGGTGCTCCCCTGAGAGTAAGAGTCATGTATCGAAAGTAAAGAAGGAAAAATACTCTCTTTTGTTTGGGGGCACTCTTTTAAATTGTCAAAATATATGTCGGATACTGAGGAAGCTCCACCCCCAGCGAAACGGCCGTCTGACCAAGCCGCACTAGCGGCTCACCCCCACTCCCCGCCGCACTTGCGGCCAACGGCAGATCCGGACCCCATGTGACAGCAGACCGGGCAGAGGCTATTAGGTAAACGGCGGTAACTGCTACTTCTTACTTATTGTACTGCTGAAATCTCCCATTGTGACACCACAAACAGCAGCTCTTTCCGCTCTCCTCCCAGGCTCCTATTCTATTACTGTACCTATCCACTTACTCACGCAGACAGGTGCCGCTCATCTGCTATCAATGCTCTACCTTATAGCACATAGCAGAAAGCAGCGCTCCTACCCCCAAGAGTAAGACGCCTAATATACTAAATCCCATTCACATATCCCTACCTCTAGGGGTACTCATCTCCAACATAGTATAGATAGCATTTAACCCTGCACTGTATCCAATACAACAAGGTATTTGTGCTACTAAAAGGAGAAAGCAGATACCCCATTTTCTCTAAATTCTGACACTCTGTTCATACAGCAATAATATTGCCGAACGCTCACTGACTCTCAGAGAACCAGGACGGTTGAGAGATTCAGCAGCAGATTCCGCAATCTTTTCAACTGTGAGTGTCACTTATCTTGTGTGCATATCTATATCTGACACCCTTTTTCTAACCGGTTACCTTCGCAACAAATTACCAAGCCTCGGTTCTGTATCTTTAAACTGTCATAACAAGCAGCAATTGCAAAAATTACAGATTCATAATACATATTTATTTAGCAAAACTGCCTATGTCATATTTGAAAACATCCGGACTGCACCAGTGTAGAATAATTTCTCCCTGGTCCTATAATCTGTGAATTATATTTCGCTATCCGACTTCCCTACCACAAAGATAGGCACAGTAAACCGTGATTCAGACACAGGCTGACATTCAAATACAAGCCGCAACTGTCTGATCACTGTGTTTTCCTATCAGATGACCAGTGTGGTCTATACAAACAGTTGAATACAAATTTATTCTATAAAATTATAATTACTCAACTGTTTATCTTCAATGTTGTCTGTCTGTCTGACACAATTATTTTAATAGAATCATTAAAAGTTAAATTTTATAAAAAAAATATCTTTGACATATATTTTGACAATTTAAAAGAGTGCCCCCAAACAAAAAAGTGAGTACTTTTCCTTCTTTACTTTCGAGCCTTGCGAGTCCCTCAAATGCCACCTTGCAAATGTTGGTCCGCCCACCCCCTCGCATGCCAGGTTCGTTCGTTTAACATCACATTATTCGATGGTCGACAACCATCAAATGATCCGGTGAGTGCGCGCATATCTAAAGTGACTCTGAGGTCACTTAGGTATGCATGCATATTCGAGAGGAAGTGGGTGGGGAGCTGACATCTGTTGATGTCAGCTGCCCGCCGCCGGCACCCACATCACGGTGTGATTTCCACAGGAACGCTCAGCATTTTCATGGGAACGCCCATGAAAACGCTGGGCATTCCCATGGGCGTGACTATCCGCCGGCCATCCCACGCACCAAGTCTTGGATGCGTGGAACAGTCTGTTCGCCGTGGCCACATGCACCTGGTATATGCCCATGTGCAGAAATGCATGCGCAAAACTAAAACATCAAGCTCGCATACAAAATCATAGGGGACACACTAAGTAAGGAGCAAGAGCTTGTCTCAGAGGAATGGGTGCACTACCCACGGAAAGTTCTCAATTTAAGACACGAGAGCTGGAATATTTGAGGGAAGAGTTCCAAAAACTGGTTCTAAGTAAAAGTGTAACAGTGAAGGAGATTTCTAAACTACGGAGGCGAATAAAAGACCTGGACAAGAGAATTTTTAGCTAGTCAGAGAACAGTGACTAAGTACAAAGATGGAAGAATGGTGTACGAACCAGTCACGTTAATAAAGAAAAGGCTATCAAAGCTGAGAAGACTGAAGTAAGGACTAAAAGTTCAGCAAATGAAAGCACTCTGAGACTCAATGACATTGACTCACTCTGAAGGAAAGGGTGTGGGCAAAATTGGACCATGACCTTGGACAATTAGTCTGGACAGAGACTAGGTGTTAAAGGTGCCAAGAGCTGAGCCATAAAAGGTGGAATTGTCCGTATAGGCCAAGACCAGTGAGGACCAGGGTGACATCTAGTCTAGGCCCACAATGGTGCCACCAACATTTAATGGAAATAGATTCCAAGGCCGATTAAAACACCTGGGGCATGTACTTTTGGGAGAGTAACTTGGCACCCATGTGTATGGGCCAAGGGTATGTCCCAAAAGTTTGTCAGCCCAAAATAATTGGCTCACAGGCTCCCAGGGGTAGATGGGAAGTGTGCATGGACTGGGTTCCCAGACCAGGTCTTATAGGCTTCTAAGCCCAAGTAGCTGCTTCATTAGACAGCACCTGGCTGCTGGGCTTAAAGCAAAGTCGCTTCAATTAGTCAGATCTAATGATGGCAGATAGGGACAGATGTATCAAGCTTCAAAAGTGATAAAATGGAGAGTGATAAACAGTCAGCCAATCAGCTCACATGTCACAGGCTCTGCTTGAAAATTGTCAGGTAGGAGTTGATTGGCTGGCTGTTTATCCCTCTCCACTTTATCACTTTTGAAGCTTGATACAATTGTCCCTTAGTGTCCAGATGATAGGACTACTAGGGTTAGTGGGGTGAGAAGACTGGGGCACTAGTGTCAGGGTGCTGGGACCTGAGGGGTTCCTGATTAAGTAAAAGGGAGTGAGGCAGGGCCCAACGTCCCTAGTTGTTTGTTTGTCTCTTTGTTTTTTGAGCCACCTGAATAAAAGGGATTTGTTTTTGCACAAGCCTGGAGTCGGTTGCTGAAGTTTTGTAGCAGAGCGCATTATAGAAAAAAACATGTTAAGATATATATATATATATATCTTATCTGTTGTAAGGCAGCTTTGTAAACTGCAAAGAAAGGATCTAGATTAAATGTACTAAATAAAAACATATGGGGCCTGATTTAGATGTGGTGGAGTACCGGGGAGTCCAGATGTTTGGTACTTGGCACATACGCCGGACCCGTACTGCGCACACTTGGTCACTTCCTGTAGTTCCATTGTCCGACAGGTTTCCGTGTGGCTCATCAGAGGTGCATTTTCATCCTAAATGTTAATTCTACATAATTTTCAGTAAGCATTTGATCGGATAACAAGACATAAATAATTCCATACCTTAAAATTTAGATTTTGATTATTGGACATTTCCACTTGTACTTCATATAACAGGTCCTGAGACACATCTGAAGCATTCCACATTAAATATAAAGTTTGATTTTCAGTCCTAAACACACTATTGATGGTGGGTGGTCTGAGCTTTGCTGGAAGAAGAAAATATTTCTGATTACAAGTTTATTATTTTATAACAATATTGTTATATACTGTGATTACAATACTCCCAATACAATTACTAATTCAGCATGCAGCTTATACGTATAGCTGTACGTATAGTGCCTGGTCCTCGCTTTATGTACATGGCCAAAAATGTTGGTAAGGACACAAATATTAACCCCTTTAGTGGCAATCCCGAGAATTTTCCGGGCACTGCCTCAGTGCCCAGTCTGGCAAGCCCGGAAAATTCTCGAGATTGCCACTGTTTAGAGCCGGGAAGCGCTGCGGAGTTCAATCGCTGAACTCAGTGAGCTAAAGTGCTGCCCAGCTCCCTCCCCTCTGCCGCACCTCCTCCTCCCTCCCCTCTGGCTTTTCTATAGAAGACTCCGGCGCCGGCTTATGATAAGCCGGCTGCCAGGAGCAGGGACGGGGCGGTGGGGCACAGGGCCGGGCAGCAGCTGATTGACAGTTCAGTGGCACTGCCCGGACCCAGGGAGGCAGTGGTGTTTTTTTGTTAGGGAGTGCTCCCCATTAAAAACTCACCCAGTGGGGAGCACTCCCTAAATAAAACCCCACCACTGAAGGGGTTAATTCTGCTGCTTCAGGTTTTATGATGACAATTTGCATATACTTCAGAATGTCCTGAAGCGTGATCAGATGAATGGCAATTAATGGCAAAGTCCCTCTTTGCCATGGCAATGAACTTAGGGCCCCATTCAAATTAGGGGAAAGGGCTACGTTTGTGCAGCCCTGCCAATTATCGATCGGGGCTGAATCGGAGCCTCAATCTCAAAAGCAACATTTGCGCTGTATTTCAGCCCTGCCACAAAAGCACCCGCTGAAGGCGAGAGTGTTGATGTGGACAAGGCGGATGTGCGGTTTCCCAGCTCAAGCTTGAATAACCCCATAGTAACATCTGACAAAAAGGGGCTAAAAACACTGCAGGGTTATATTTTGTGAAAACCAACACTTGTGTCATTGTCCAAATTATTGGCCATGACTGAAAATTCCATTTTCCATTCAACAGAGTAAAACACGATGCGGTTTATTTATTTGAATTTGGGTTTTTGTATATTTTTTAGTCCATTTTAGGGCCCGCTTTTTGGGTCCTGCCATGTGATGTGCCCGCAAAGCACAATGAAGCTAGGCACATGCTGGCCATGTTTCGGGCCGCAGCAACCCTCCACCCCATCACAACTCAAAGTGAGATGAGACCGCAGTTTAAAAGTGCTCCACAAGCCCTTTAGTACATACAGGTGAAAGTAAAATAATGTGAATAGGGTGTGATATACACCCCGAACACGGTTATGTGCCTGTGTATTTGCCATAACTCCTTGTAACCACCCCTGAACAAACCATGACTGCCACTCACTTTGCCAATAAGTCCCCACTGTGAGAGACCGTCACGGCACACGCACAGCGCACCTACGCAAATCGTTTTAGTAAAAAAAATATCCTGCTCATCCCCAAAACTGTGTGACAGTAACAACATGCTACGATCATGGAACTCCATGCTGATGGTGCGATGTCTCTATGGCAACAATCATTGTATATCTAAAATAAAACATACCTATGTTGTTGACATGTATGTAGGAGATGTAGGGTTTGACATTCCTTGATCTATCTGTTACCACCATTACAAGACAGCTGAAATCAGTAAATGCCTTATGTAACTGGAATTGGCAGCCAACAGGAATCTCATTTCTATGGATATAACTTTCACAATTCCTCCCTGTGTCCAGCAGCTGATCAAACCTGAAATGCAAAGGCATGAATTGAACAGAGAATGCCACAGAGTGGATTACAGTGTCATTAATATACAGTACAATCACACACTTAGGGGGTTATTCTGGTTGATTTGCTCGGATGCAAATTCACATTCTTGCGATTCAACCAAACCCCGCCTTGCGAAATTTGGCACGCCTGCCCACCATTCGCACAGCGCCTATGTTCACACTGCGAATGGATGTTTTACATAAATGGTCGGCGACCATCAAATGATGTTGAATGTTCACACTGCGAATGGATGTTTTACATAAATGGTCGGCGACCATCAAATGATGTTGAATGTGCACGCAGATCTAAAGGTGGCCATACACACGCAGATTTATCTTCAGATCTGGCTGATTGGAACAAAAACCTGGTTATGGATGAGAGCAAATGACAGTTGACCATTTGCTTGGAAATGCTGGAAAACTGACAAACTGTCACTCATCCATAACCATGTTTTTGTTCCAACCAGCCAGATCTGAAGATAAATCTTACTAGTGTATGGGCACCTTTAGATCTGCGTGCACATTCTGAGGGCAGTGGGCGGGCAGTTGACATCCTGTGATGTCAGCTGTTCTCATGGGAACACACAGCGTTCTCATGGGAACGCCCAATAAACGTGGGCGTTCCCATATGCTAATGGAACGCCATGCCGCCCAACGCCTAGCAGACACAAGCACCAAGTGCATGTATAGGTGCAAAAATGCACATGCGCATAGACGAACAAAACGGCCGCATGCGAACGGACCTGAATAAGTTCCTTAATACAGTTGGAACATTACACTCTGCTACACGTCGTACCTGTACAGTAATGAGTGATTGAAGTATACTGCATTTTCCACCATACTTACTGTGTTGGCTGTTGGACTCGTGAACAATCTCTCTCATTAGTTATCCTACATGGAAATAGAAACAGTTATGTCACATAATTAAATAATAAAATATATTTAGAATATGTTAATGACAAATGAAGACCAACGGTCATCTCGACATTACACTTAAAATAATAATTGCACTTTAGGTCTGATTCATGTTTGCAACACAGCCTCAGATCACCATCGAGAACATTGGTAGCAATTCCTGCCAGGTGGGCCATAGGATGCAGACATGGATCCATGGGAGTATCATGTAGTTGTGTAGGCCAACTTGTGTGCTTGTCTGAGGCATGGGGCAGAAATGGATGTCTGTTTCAGAAGGAACTTTTGAACCTTACATGGGATGGGTGCAAGTGACGACTAATTAAGATAACAATGGCAGCTGTGGACAGAAAAACTGTGGTTGTCATGACCATAGACATTACGGACTCACATAGTCAGATGGATAATGGCAGTAGTATACTTTACGCAGGATGTATCAAGTACTGCCTCTTGATTGCATTACACCCCGCCACTGACTGCATGATTAGCATTGTTTGGTAATGACAAATGCATGTATAACTGCCATTCTGATAAGAACTGTATTTTGGGATTAGAGGACTTTGGGGTTTATGACCTGGGAGTCCTTCTGATCATAGTCATATCTAGAATGGTCCACCCATGAACAAGGAAGCATATAAGGGTGCATGCTTTGCCCTATTGCAGTCCATTCAGGAACAAGGAAGAATATGAGGGTGCAAGCTTTACCCTACTGCAGTCCACCCAGGAACCAGGAAGAATATGAGGGTGCACGCTTTACCCTATTGCAGTCCACCCATGAACAAGGAAGAATATGAGGGTGCATGCTTTGCCCTATTGCAGTCCACCCATGACATGAACAAGAAAGAATATGAGGGTGCATGCTTTGCTCCCACTACAGCTCCAGTAACGACCATACTTACAATGTTTGATGTTGCGAACAGCTCCAGTCACGTATCCTACATGGAAATGGAGAACAAATGTTAAACCTTAAAGTAATGATTGCATACACAGAATATGTCAAGTCTATATAAAGACCAAGAGTTAGGTTTACTAAAAGGTCTGATATGTGTTTTTGGGCGTCTTTCTGTCATTTTCACAAACCAACCCAGACGGCCATGTACAAAAAGCAAAATTGATACAAAACAAACAAAAGAACCTAACTTGCTTGCGGCACACGAAGCATAATCCCTGGTACTGTAAGTGCGATTATAAGGAGCTACAGATGCCAGGATCAGGGGTAATTGGATAGCCCCCGGCGAACTATTACCTGCAGTCAATGACTGTGGGCAATTAGAACTCCACAATATCCTATTCAACCAGGAATGAGGAAGCATATGAGGGCTAATACTCTGCCCCATTACAACTCCCAGAAAAAATAAAATAGTCACCAGACACATAACTTTCATACATTACATTATTCTGAATTTTCAGATACAATGCTGTGGAATGCAACTGAGGTGAAACTTACTAATACAGTTCACAGCCAAGTAGAAGACACTAGTTAGTCACCTGTAATTGAAGCTTCTTTGTATGTATTCCTATGCTGATCTGTGCCTATAATGCACGATGCTTACATTCCTGCACCTACCATAACAAGCAGGCGCCTCCGAATCAGTGGAGGATATTAATCCTGCAGTCTTTAGTAGCAGTGCCACTGTGGGCTACAGTACCTCTTCCAATTGAAGGGGATGAACATTAAAATGTCTGCCGGCAGACTCCCGTCGACTCACCTCTTCAGTTCAGAGGGGTGATCGGCGGTTCCAGGTGATTGCGATGCCTCAACTAGTTTCGCCAGATAACTGGCTTCCTCAGGATGCCGGTCGCAGTAACTGGTGCATCTCCCTGTTCTTCCTTAAATGGTGGAGGTGTGGGCGTTACTTGTGTTACTGGGTGTGGCTTCAGTGGGCACAGCTAGGGTGGGCGCGCCCTGTGCTAAATGTCCAATCGGCACTGCCGTCTCTGGCGCGTAAGTAATGCAGCGTCAAGACCTGGGGCGGGTGACGTCACTCCTGCCCGTAGCTTCTCCCTACTTCTGCCCTATTCAAGGCTGTGCTCGCGTTCTCCGCTGTATCACTGGGTGGTGCTTGGCTGGCGGCCTTGAATAGGGTGGAAGTAGGGAGAAACTACGGGCAGGAGTGACGTCACCCGCCTGCCCCAGGTCCTGACGCTGCATTACTAACACGCCAGAGACGGCAGTGCCAATTGGACATTTAGCACAGGGCGCGTCCACCCTAGCTGCGCCCACTGAAACAACGCATCTAAGTGGTGTAGGCACGCAATGAAGCCACACCTAGTAACACAAGTAACGCCCACACCTCCACCATTTAAGGAAGAAGAGGGAGATGCACCAGTTACTGCGACCATCCTGAGGAAGCCAGTTATCTGGCGAAACTAGTAGAGGCATCGCAAGCGCCTGGAACCGCCGATCACCCCTCTGAACTGAAGAGTAACCTCTTCAGTTCAGAGGGGTGATCGGCGGTTCCAGGCCGGCAGACATTTCTGCCAGGCTGTCTGCCGGCAGACATTTCCATGTTCATCCTCTTCAATTGGAAGAGGTACTGTAGCCCACAGTGGCACTGCTACTAAAGACTGTAGGATTAATATCCTCCACTGAGTCGGAGGACCACTGTTATTCCAATTCAGGACGTACCCCCAGTGTGTCATCCCATACCCCACCGACCCTATGTTTGTGTGTACCGGTATTAGTTAAACTTTTATCTCTTTATTTTTTTTAAGTATACCCCCTGTTTTTTATTAGAAACACTGCTAATTCTTGTCCTACTTATGCATAGAATTTTCTATATGTCTATACATTGTATTATAGCAATATTTGTATCTTTTACGGTTTAATAAATGCCACATATTCTTTTTTCATAAAACGTGTTTATTCTTATATTCTGACTGGAGTCAAACGGTCCAATCACACTTAACATACATTCGTACGGGTCTCTAAGCACAGAGTGACACCCCCTCACTCCTTCCATTACTGTAAAAGGTACTGGTAGTGTACCTTACACTTTCGGCTAGGAGAAACCCCCCCCCCCTGTCCAAGGCGCAACCTTCCCGTACACCCCACCCCCATGGTGTCCATGTTGACAGACACAGTCTGTTTGTTTTTTAAACGTGTTGACATTTTCCTGTATTGACACTTTTTCATGGCAAGCTTTTGCTTGTGTCGACCTCTGTCATTGTCAACCTAGCCTATGTAGACCATTCTTCGGTGTTGACAGACTCACTGTGGACCACCAGTGGTCGACCTAGTGATTGTCGACCTAGACATTGTCTATCATCAATACCATTACCAAATGCATTCTATCCGCAATGTTTTTTAGTAGTAGTCACTCTCCTACAAGTTCTGATCTCCACATTTCCCAGAATGCAGCCATGATCCCTAAAGTACAGAATGGTGCTCTCAGTTCTAGCAGGCTGTTCAATCAGCTGGTATGGGCCTATACAATTAACATAGTGTACAATTAGCTGCATTCACTATATACGTGCTTCTTTTCAATAGTATGAAAATTCTGCCTAGATTCCATTGATATTTATTTGGTGTAACTCCTATTTATGCAAAAAAATATTTTCATACCAACCAATAAAGCAAGCTGTAATTAACATTAGGAGGCTGATCTTCTCCAGGTTGCCATGTGCACTTCACGTAGTCCTGATAGTACCAAACACAGGAGAGATTTCTTACAGATGTTCTATTATTGCCTGCAATTGAAAAAAAAAGTATGGTTATACATATATGGTATTTATTTCTATAGTAAAACATTTCCTCAGTAGACTACAATGCATGTATACATACAAGATGACAACATCCCAATATAATAAAACACCAACTAATTGGTTTACAGTACAGTATGTATAATTTTCCCTTGTCCTACCACCATTTAATCACAAACATCAGAAAAATCTACTACTATAATAGTATTATTGTTTATATGTGATTTACTTTATGTAGCGAAAAGTGATTGGACCCTCCTGCAGCAGGAATGTGTTCATACAGGTACAGATGTAGCCAGGGGCTGGCTGGCAACTTTCAGCCTGGGGGGCAACACAAGCAAGTGGCCCACTACCATCACCATCGTTTCACCACCCAACCCTCTCCCCTCTATGTAGTATGCAGCAATTATTAAACAATCATTCCCCTACACATACAGCCCCGAAACAGGGACAGTGCAAAATTTTACACTGTAATGTCCATTACACATAATGTCACACACCGTAATGCCCATTCCACATAAAGCCAACACCGCAATGCCCAATAAACATAATGCCAATTAAACAATGCCCATTACACATAATGCCAACACCGATATGCCCATTACACATATTGCCGCACACCGTAATGCCAATTAAACAATGCCCATTCGGCCATTCCACATAATGCCAACACCACAATGCCAACAACTTAATGCCCATTACACATAATGCCACACACCGTAATGCCCATTCCACATAAAGACAACACCGCAATGCCCATTAAGCATAATGCCAATTAAACAATGCCCATTACACATAATGCCAACACCGATATGCCCATTACACATATCGCCGCACACCATAATGCCAATTAAACAATGCCCATTCCACATAATGCCAACGCCGCAATGCCCATTGCACATATTGCCACACACCGTAATGCCCATTACACATAATGCCCATTACACATAATGCCACACACCGTAATGCCCATTCCACATAAAGACGACACCGCAATGCCCATTAAGCATAATGCCAATTAATAAATGCCCTTTACACATAATGCCAACACCGCAATGCCCATTACACATAATGCCACACACCGTAATGCCCAATAAACATATATTTGCCTGCTTTAACCCGTGGAGTGGCACTGTTTGTTCGAGAGAGAGAGAGAGAGAGAGGGAGAGAGAGAGGGAGAGACACATATATACACACACACACATATATACACACATGTAAAAGTCTAGGCAGAACAATGTACTTACAGTGTTTCCTAGCAGGGTCAGCTTGAGCTCAGCCTCCATGAGCTCCTCCAGGGCCCCCTCACTGCATGCAGCATGAACAGTTCCTTGTACCTTCCTTTTGCAGGGCCACCCACGCTCCTGCCGGCGGCCTCCGCAGGTTAACTGTAACCCGCCTCCCCTCCCCCTCTCGGCAGCCCTAGGTAAATGTTCGTTGCCTAGGGGTTCCTCCTTTTAAACAGCGCGCCAGCGCTACCCGAAGCCGCACTTCCGGGTAGCGCTGTCTGCGGCGCGCTGTCATTCTCTGACAGACACTAGAGGTACAGTAGTACCTCTAGTGTCTGTCTCCTCCTAGGCGGCGGCCATTTTTGGAGGGGCCGTCGCCATGGAGGCCTGTGTGCGGTAGCAGTACCCGACGTGCGGCAGCAGGGTAATGATTATGTCAGTGCACACAGTCGGCCCCGGCCCAGACCAGCCACTACATACCGGCCCGGGGGGCATGTGGCATCCTGCCCCCCGGCCCAGCCCGCCCCTGGATGTAGCGGGATTCATCTTTGCAGGTGATGGCGTCGCCATCGCCATCCCCTGCCCCGCCGCCATCTGTATGCCGGAAGGGGTCACGCGCGCACGAGGTGCGCGCGCGTCCCCTTCCGACGGTGCTGCCCTCGGTCGCCCGGTGCCCACACCGGGCGACCGCACCCCCCCCCCCACAGTGGCCAGAGGTCCCCCTCAGCCCCCTCGAGCGGGAGGCGGACAGTATTGCGTCCGCCTCGCCGCCCGGATACTGAGACGCGCGTGCGTGGGGGACGCACGCGCGTCTCAGTCAGATAGAGGCGCCGTGTTGCTGGCGATCCGCCAGCAGCATGCTGCTGGTGGATCGCCAGCAACAACAAGGCCCAATACATCTGTATAAGGTGGGAAGGCTCCTAAAGATAAATAGGTACTTGTTTCCTCGCACGGCACCACCGATTTTAATTGTATGCAATCGGGTTGCAAAAATCGGGTCAATCGCATCGCATGCAACCAAATTGCATGCGATGCGATTGACCCGACCGACTCGATTTTTTACATTGGAACCAATGTTAAATAGTCCCTGAGACCCAATTTTACATTGGCCCCAATGTTAAATGCCCCCCAGACCCCATTTTTCATTGTATGCCCCCCATTGTTAACGCCACGATCAACGTGAACCCGAAGCGTGGCGAGTGCAGTGGTACGCGTCCTCCGACCTTTTCATACCCCCACTATCCACGTCGGCGTGGCGTTGATTTTATATAGTGTGGCGAGCGCAGCGAGCCACCGAGCCCGAAGCGTGGTGAGCGGACGCGCATTACTTCAGACATATTACGCGTCCCCTCGCGGGGCTTGCTGCGCTCGTCACACTTCGGGCTCGGTGGCTTGCTGCGCTCGCCACACTATATAATTTCAACTCCACGCCGACGTGGATAGTGGGGGTATGAAAAGGTCGGAGGACGCGTAACGCCGCCCCACGCGGGCTCGCCACGCTTCAGGTTGGCGTTCATCGTGGGGTGGCGTTAACAATGGGGGTGCATTTGACATAGAAATTACCCATCAGGGTGGGTATACAATCAAAAATTGGGTATGGGGGCCATTTAACATTGGTTCCTATGCAAAATCGGGTCCATCGCATTGGTCGCATTGTATGCCATTATAATGGCATACAATGGACCCGATTTTACATAGGAATTTAACATTACATACAATGCTTACAATGTAAAATCGGGTCAGTCGCGTCGCATGCCATTATAATGGCATGCGATGGACCCGATTTTACATTTGTCTGGAAACCTAAAAAAAAGCCAGAAATCGGGTCCCATCGCATACCTTAAGTTAAGGTATACGATGGGACCCGATGGGCGCCGTGCTAGGAAACAAGTACCGATAAATATTTTGTCATTAACCCTTTGAGTGCCATGTGAATTGTAAAAATCGGTGTGAAATTTTCCAAACAGTTGTATTCATCATAATGACCTGTAATGTTTGCCTTATATAGGAAATATAATCTTTTTTTGCACAACATTTCTTGTTTGAATTGATATAATACATGTAAGTGATGTTGGCATTTTTAACGGAAATTCTGCACATCTCTCACAGAGATGTTGGTACTCAAAGGATTAATGCGTGGAAGAGGAATGGTCATTTGCAGGATTGCAACTTATCCGGGAAGACCCATGAAACTGCAACCTGGAGAGTGCTGTCCTGCGTTGTTCCATGTATACTGTACAATGCGCACAAGTCAGAAATGGTCACTGTCCTGTCAGTTTCAAGAAGATTTCCAACATCTATAAGAGATGTGCAAAATATCTGCTAAAAATGACACCATCGCTCACACTTGTTATATAAATTCAAATAAAAAAGGTGTACAAATCAATTCTATTTCCTATATAAAGGAAAACATTATAGGTCATTATGATGAATACAAATGTTTGTTTGGCAATTTTCACTCCTATTTTGACAAATTCACCGTGCACTCAACGGGATAACTATTCAAGAACACTCTGGCCTGGACTTATTCCTATTAACAATGACATTAAACACACTATAACCAATATTCCAAATATAACAGATAAAATCTAACTATGGCCCTTATTCTGGTCGGTGCGGTAATATCCGCGTGCGTTCGTGCCGCCGATGTTTTGTGTCTGCGCATGTGCAGAGGCGTCTCTGCTCATGTGCGAGCGGGGCGTACGGCCAAATCCCGCATGAAATGTGAACACTACGAACAGGGGGTGGAGAGGGGCGTGAAGGGCTATTTGGGCTCATTACCATATGCTTACGCCCCGCGTTTCATGGGCGTTCCCATGCAAACGCTGGGCGTACGTATGGTAATGCGGCCGTGACGCACGTGTAGGGGGCGGCCATATGACATCGCCGGATGTCAGCTGCCCACCCAGATCCCTGCTTTTGCACGGAAAAATGTCCGTGTGGTCTGAGGTTGCGGGAGCTGGTGGAGCACTCGGTCCTGCATTCGATGGTCTGCGACCATCGAATGATGGGGGAGGTTCCCTGATATGGAGGAGGCGTATTCCGTGAAAAATACACGTGCGGTCCGTTCGGCCAGCTTATTACCGCGAACGGACGGAGTTGGCGATCCGTATGGAAGGCGGGGTTTCGCACGCACGGTCCTGGCCGCATAATCGGATCCGGCCGCACCGATCAGAATAAGGGCCTATATAACATAATAATAATCCAATCCATAAGGTATTATCAATTAGTGGCTTACCTGCTGCCAGCTGTGTCTTCAGACGCACTGGTTTACTTGTAATGTTGGAGATGTTACATTCAGCTTGAACTTCAAAGATAATATCACTGTTTAAGTGCAAAATTCCAAACTTTTCAACACAGTCTTCAAAATACGCACATATTCCTCTCTGCACTGGCTGCAAAATAGTATAAAGGCAATGAGTTCCGGTAATGCTACAAATGCATGACATTTGTTGTATGACTTACTGTATCTGTGGAATAGTCGGCTAGTAAGACACTGTGAGATCATTTCTTTTGTTTAGTCTACAGAAAATATCACACTGCTCAATACATAACACTGTGGGAGGGAACCAAAAAACACAGAGTCTAGAATAGGTAATCTGGCTAACTTTAATACTATGACTAGGCAGCAGTGGCCTAACAATAGCCCTGCAGACCCTGTGGTGGTGGGGGGGAGGTAAGTGTGGGCGCCGGGGGTTTGTGGGGCTATCACTGCCATCAGTACCTGCCTTACCCCCCACTACTTGCCTCCGCCGGGACCCACAGATCTACTTGTTTGCGGTCCGGGCGCTCTTAGTTAGGTTAACTGGCTTCCAACAAAATTAACCCTAGAATGTCTGTGTGTGCGTGTACAAGTGGTAGGGAATATAGATTGTAAGCTCCACTGGGGCAGGGACTGATGTGAGTGTTCAACTATACTCTGTAAAGCGCTGCGGAATATGTGTGCGCTGTATAAGAAACTGGTAACAAATAAATATAATACAACAAATCCAAATACAATTTAGGTAAATCATAGACCTACTTATTTTTTTTTGCATTAACCCTTTGAGAGCCAATATCCCTGTGAGAGATGTGCAAAATATCCACACTTGTTATATAAATTAAAAAAAAAATGTTATCAATAAATGTAATAAAAGATTGTATGTCCTATAGGTAAACAGGTGCAGGTCATTATGATGAATACAAATAATTGCATGGTCATTTTCACACCTATTTTGACAAATTCACTCAAAGGGTTAATTATAGAACAATATGATGTGATCCCTTGTTGACAAAACAATACTGTACACTTGGAAACAAGAACAGGTGTTGTTGTTTTTTAACTATAACCACAGTGTATTAGATTTTTTTAAATCTCTCCAATAAGTCAATTATCTTAATTTATGAATGAAGTTAAAGCTTAAAAATAGATTTGATCTATTTCAAAAATGTATTTGAAAATATTACTGAATTTGAGAAATAAATTGCGATTGTTCATTACTGAGACAGGTATTATGGCGATACAGGTACTTTCAGATGCTGTATATAATGGATGCAAAACAGAATACTACCGGGAGTAGCATGGAGTAGGACGCACTTGTCAGCTCTCCCGCTTTCATCCTGCTCAAAATCCTGTTTTCTGGAGGAAATGCCTACTCCTTGCTCGGCTTTAGTGGTAGCCTATATTCTGTGGCCTGTTTTGAGCTACTCTGCTGGGCTCTAGATCTGCTGCTTGTCTACCTACCATCCGGTTCTCTCAGGAGACTGGTCCTGTGGTAAGGCGATCCTGGTCTTCCTTTTGCGCCGGGAGTCTGGGTGATCTGTGTTCCTCGGCCTCTGGCCGGGATCCGTGGCCATCTTGAAATCTCCTGCATTGCAGGACACGCAGTGTGTTCGAGACTGTGACACATTTACTGCATGTTTTGGTTCTCCTGCTGACTTCGGTACATTTGCTGCCTGTGATCCCACATTCGGATCCTTCACTTGCAATAATGATGATGGTTTGCTCTCAGGGCCGTGTTGTGAGCTACGTGTACGGCTAGATCTTTACAGTGGTTCTCTTCTTCTGAACCATGGAAAGCTCTCTGCAACAAATCGATTGTGTCATTTCTGACTCTACTCAGAGGCTTCTTGATCTATTTCATGCAGCACCGGACGATACGAATTCTCCCTGTTGCTCGTATATAATAGATTACTCCTTACTCCATTCAGCGACACCTAACCCTAGGTCTCTGCCACCCTAATAATTACTCAGTGTCCTGTCCCCTGATGCAAACTATCCTTATTTATCATGTACTTGTCCTAATTTGCCATGTACGGTCAGTTGTAGTTTTCTTGTCTTTGCTCATTTGTATATTGTTAGGTGCTGCAGAACCCTTGTGGAGCCATATAAATAAACAGTAATAATAATAATAATTGTTATTTTACAAATATTTTTGTGTTTTAGATAAGTGATAGAACCACAACTTTGCATTTGAAGGTAATTAAGTTGCATAACAAATAAATGCAACCAGTGGCATCTCCAGAGCTGCAGCAGGGTCCAAAATTCAAATAGGGGAGTCACAGCCACTGCGAGTGTGTCAGTTTGGAATGGCAGTTGGTGGCAGTGGGTGTGGCTCCCCTATTTTGAATTGTGCTGCAGTTCTACCTCTGGAGCCGCCACTGCATACAACATGAAGATTAGGAAAAGATAACAAATAAGAAAGTATGCTTTACCGTTACTGTAACTGCAGAATGTGGCACAATCCTTTTCATGTATTTTAAAGAGCAGTTTAATTTGTTTTCAGGAGGAGTCCATCTCCATTGCAGACAGAACATCTCATTCATTCCAAAGGTGATGTTGGTTGGGGAAGGAAGATATCCTGTATGGAAACAAAATAACACGTCACTAACACACGACAGCAAATATATACAGTGACTTCCTTTTTTATGACTGGTGTTCAACTAGCTTAGCATGGTTACTTATAGAATACTCTACGGTTGATCGGGTACCAGCATGGCATTACTGCAGGCTACTCTTACACACTTTTTGCCAGTAGTCCTGGATGGCATGCAGTCAACAAGTCATAGACAGTCATTATATTTACAGCACAATATCACATTTTAGCATGTCGACGTGTTTGATATGTTGATACTCCACAAGGACCATGTCGATGGGTGTTAACAAATGTTAAGATTAGAAATAGTGTTCCAACATACAAAATAGAGTTACAGACTTATCCAGCGCTTAGTAGCGTGATTCCTCTGCTGAAATTCCTTCAGCATACATTCCACATATAGGGATAAAAAACAAAATCTCTTATGGTGTAGTACCACATGCAACAAATGTATTACATAAGAGACAGTTTCAACAACAAGAAACAATTAAAACACAGATCGTTATAAATGTATCCAATCAAACATTCATGTGAATCCTCCGTTTGTCAGCATAAAGGGGGGTAATTACCAGATCAATGGGAACTGTAGACGTACAGTTCAAAAGGGCATGTTGTAATAATTCCCTGGAGTCAGGATACCGGCTCTCCTTTCCCCTCTGTAACGCCGTCCTGTTCACCAATGGTTCTGGGCGCCTCCTGCTGTGCTGCTGTACAAACTGGATGTCAAGACACCTTGATAAAGTCCCCAGGCGGGGAGGAAACGCGTCGGTGGTGTTAGCCCGCACCTTACATCCAGTTTGTACAGCAGCACAGCAGGAGGCGCCCAGAACCATTGGTGAACAGGACGGCGTTACAGAGGGGAAAGGAGAGCCGGTATCCTGACTCCAGGGAATTATTACAACATGCCCTTTTGAACTGTACGTCTACAGTTCCCATTGATCTGGTAATTACCCCCCTTTATGCTGATAAACGGAGGATTCACATGAATGTTTGATTGGATACATTTATAACGATCTGTGTTTTAATTGTTTCTTGTTGTTGAAACTGTCTCTTATGTAATACATTTGTTGCATGTGGTACTACACCATAAGAGATTTTGTTTTTTATCCCTATATGTGGAATGTATGCTGAAGGAATTTCAGCAGAGGAATCACGCTACTAAGCGCTGGATAAGTCTGTAACTCTATTTTGTATGTTGGTGTTTTTGGTGAAGGTTTTTGAGGAGAGCCTTATTTCTGAGTTTACGGATTTTCCAGGCTGCTAATTGCGCACGTTGTCTATCCTTACACACACAGTCTTTTAGAAATAGTGTTCGTTGTTGACATCTCGACATGCTGTTTCAATGGCATTGATGATATGTTCCAAGTTGACATTTGTGCATGTTGACATTTTAAACATGTCAACATTTCCTAGGTCAACACAAAATACTTATTGCCATGCTGTAGTCTAAATTATGATTTATCTGAATCCATCCTGCAAAAAAGAGTCACGGTGTTTGTAAAACTTTGATATTCACTGGATGATAGCTATATCCCATGGTTTGAAATTCCAAATGATACCCTAACCCACCCCTTCAGCAGCCTAATTCTAACTGTCCCCTTCCAGAGTCTAACCCATCACCCCTGCTCCTTAACCTTAACTCTAGTGCCTGAGTCTAAACCCAGTACCCAATAATAGACATTCTGACCGTCTCCCAGGATCCTGACTGCATCCCCAATTCACTATATGAGGAGCATGGTATAGTCAGAAGGGAATGGGTTTTGTCTAAATAGTACTTGGTGTGAAACACTGACCTACAAGAACACAACAAACACAACAAAAGAATGACAAATCCAGGCTCTAGGGGGGAACTTCACTAAGGTGGCAGTTCTATTTCACATGGGATATTGCTATGGGCAACCAATCAGATACTATCTATTATCTTCTAGAAGGTGCTAAATAAATAAGTAGATTCTGATTGGTTGCCCATAGCAACATCCCATGTGAAATAGAACTCCCATCTTAGTAAATGTCCCCCTATAAGTGTAATGACAAGTGGGAAATAACCCAGCAGCAGTTGACCATGGAAATGTTTCGTTAAAGAGTCAAAAACCCCATTACCATAAGGGTGCCCATAAACGGTACAATTGTTCCTGTGCGTTTTAAATAGATCACATCGCATTACATGCGATCAAATGGCATGCGATGTGATTGGGACCTAGTTAAAAAAAGCACGGGCCGCAGAGACTTTGGGCCTTATTCAGATTTCATCGGTACTGCGCGCATTCGCACGCAGTACCGATGTTGTGCGTCTGCGCATGCGCAGGTGTGTTTCTGCGCATGTGCAGGCGCATGGTGCGTGCACCCACGGCGACCTTTCTGGTCGCCGGGTGCACGCACCCATGGCAGCGAGGGGGGGGCGGAGATGGGCGGGGAGCGCCCGGCTGCCCCCTTACCATATGGGAACGCCCAGCGTGGTAATGAGGCAGTGACGCGGGTGTGTGGGGGCCGGGTAGCTGACATCTCCGGATGTCAGCTGCCCGCCCATATCACGCCAGCGTGCACGCAAATGTAAGTAACTCAAAAGTCACTTATATAAGCGTGCACGCTAAACATCATTCGATGGTCACCGACCATCGAATGATGTGGGCGGACACCCCAGCAAAGCGAATGGATGTTTATGCAAAACATCCATTCGCTGCTGTGCGGGCGAAGCCGCACTTTGCTGGGGCGGCGTGCGTTCGCCGGGCGGGGTTTGGTGGACTCGCAAGGCTGCGAATTCACAGCCTTGCGAATCAACCTGAATAACCCCCTTTATGTGCGGTGCAATGGGATGCCAGTGGAAGCGGGCATCGTATCGCACAGCACCATTGTACCGTGTATGGGCACCTTAACTATTTCTCTGTAATAATAATCTAGGACACATTGAGCTACATAAAATAGTACATTACTTCCTCTAAGACTACACAAATAAAATTTCTGAAATATTATTTGTATAAATGTATCATTCAGCAGGTATGAAACCCAAAACACCCTCCTCATATTGCATTACCAGCATTTAACAAACCTACATCAGTTAATATCATAATCTATGACATACATTACTCACTGTAACCCAGGCAAAGGAGTAACATCACTCTCAATCAAAAGCAGTACCTCTGCTCTCTATTTACTACAGGTGTATATTTTAAGCCCCCACACACTACCCAACTCCCAGCCGACACCGATATTGGCGACGGTGGGGACCCGATGGAAGGGGGGGGGGGGGCACGATGGCCATGCTGCGGCATTGCCATCATTAATGAGGACCTCCCTTGTCTGAAATTGCAGGAAGAGGGAGGGGATCATTAAAGATCTGAGGGAGCATGTATGGCAGTGGTTCCCAAACTTTTTCAAATCACGGAACCCTAGAGCATTAGAATTTCTTACACGTACCCCATGGCCAAAAGTTTCTCATTCCGAAATTTAACAAAAAAAAATTCATTATGGATGAGGGACAGGATTAGCTTCTGTTTGTCCACATATTTTGTTATTGAGAGCCCACCAGCAATGTTTTTGCCTTTTAGATTTACCATGAATAATTTGAATTGGTCCTGGACCACCAATCCAAGGCACCCCTGCAAGTGTCCTGAGGCACCCCAGGGAGCCACAGCACACAGTTTGGGAACCACTGACGTATGGTTAACAATGAGTGTACATACTAGAAAATATTGTGAACAAGATCTTCAGAAAGCCCTGGTGCAGTGGGTGTGGGGGCCACAGTGGTGGGGCAGTAGGAGCCGAGTGGTGGCGGGCTATGCAGAGTGACCTTTGACATCACGTCACGCTGCTTAGAGCCGCACAACTGGAGACAGGAGCAGCTGTGCAGCCTTTGCACAGGTGCTCAGGCGCTGCTCGGCAATAGATTGCACATGGACAGGCTAATCCCGGAGTCGGAATCTCTGATTTTGTGCTTCAAATACTGGAAATTTAACAGCCACATCCCAGCATTCTCCCGATCCTAGAATCGGCCACCCTAATCCTGACCAAATTCTTCTGATTTCAAGGGAATTAAGCATGGAGTGTCTTTCATCTGCTGCAAGTTTTCTTGGCCTACCACTGCACCTACAGTCCGCAATGTTGTCCATTTCTCTGCATCTTCAAAAGAGTCTGTATCCCCAGACTGTTTTGACATATTTGTCTGTGAGAGACCTCGATTCAGTATAACTAACTTTTGTATTGTTGCTTTTCTTAAGTCTTGCCATGGTGTAAGACCTTTGACATGAAACTGCCTTCCGCAACCTAACATTTGTATCAGATTTGGGCTGTTCCTCACCCAGTTTTAAGCCTACTACACAGCTGTTTCTGTTTCAGTTAATGGCGGTGTTTAAACCTGCATGTAAAAAAGATGATCACTATCACCTGTTTGATATGATTGGTTAATCAGGATGTGGTCAAGATCATGGTGGTCGAAATACAGACTCTGGATCCCAACCGCCACAATCCTGACATATTCTCCCTCTGTGGGTGTCCACAACACCCATAGAGGAAGAACAAAGTAATGTGCTGAGCGTAGCGAGGCACCGGGCCAGCAGTGCGGCGAGCCCGCAAGGGGCGGCATTGCGCTCGCCCCCCTGTCGACATTGTGGCAGCCATCTGTATTTCAACCACCGGTATCCCATACAGGGCCGGTTAATCATACATCTATAATCCTGAATTAAATGGGAAATCCTACAGTAGATGTAACCACAGTGCTCTTCCACCCTGCATCTAGAAACAGCAGGAGTGTGAGATGAAGGGGATATCAAAGCTGATTGGTCGGTACTATATCTCTCTCCAAGCTTGGATACATTTCCTAGTAAAGAGGGGTTAGATTGAATCTGCACATTTTTTTAGTGTTCATTCTAGCACCCGCTATCTTTGAAAACCCATGAAGTTCTTCTTCCTTGCCTGGGGTGTTGCTGTCTGCTGTAGTGCTTCTAGCACAGTGTGGTCTGTATATCATCACTGATATGCTAACCATACCTGTGCTCGAAACATCACAGCAGACAGCGAAACCCAGGCAGGGAAGAAGAACTGCATGAATTTTCAAAGATAGGGGGTGCTAGAATGAACACTACATTTATTTTAGTAATGTATAACCAACATAGCCAGTATCATATTGCGTTAAATCCAATTTAATCACTGACAGTTGGTTGTGCTCCCAGGAGTCTTATATATATATATATATATATATATATATATATATATACACTCCCAGTTATTAATAGTTATCATTGTTTTTGGCTTCTGGTAGATTGTCTGAAATACATGAATAAATTCTGTATCAAAGTTTTGCTTTTGGAATATTGCTTCTAAGTATTGCCAGGAGATTCTGTCAAAAGCTTTATCTGCATCGCAGCTTAAAACAATTGTGTTTTTACTTTGCATTAATTGTGTTTTGTATATAGCAGCTATTCATGATCTTACGTTGTATGCTGAGTATTTATTTTTAAGGAATCCCGTCTGTGATGGTAAATTTAACTGAAATCGTGATGCTATTATTTTTGTGAATATTTTGAAATCTTGGTTAAGAAGTGAGATTGGCCTATATGCCGTTATTAGTGTAGGATCTTTATTTGGTTTTGGAATAACTATAATTCGTGCTTCGTTGAATTGTGTTGGGGCATCATGTCCTTTTATAATTGAATTATATAATTTTCCTAATTGAGGTATTATTTGTTATTTGTATATTATTACATCGATGGAGGCTGTATTATTGGCCCATCTCCAACCAAAACACAGTTGATGATAGGATTTTCCTTTTGTAACATATTGTAAAGTAGAATTGTGGCGGAAAGCGCCAGAGGAAATTCTCCATGTTTACATAAAAGAACTACAGATTATCAGTTGGCTACCTTGCAGCCGAGCTGCGGTTAGTTGTCAGTGACGGGAATCATCTGCCACCTGCTCACTACCTGCTAGTAATAGGCGGAGGTAAACAGTGGCCCAACCACACATCATTTATTAATGCCGGTTAAAGTTACTGCTCAGCTATTTAACACAAGGGGAATCGTATGATGCAGAGTAATCAAAGATTAACCCTACAGTACTTCAATGTATCTAGGGGATTGTTTATTATGGTTTTAAGGCATAAATTCGGCAAAAACATTTTCACAGGATTATGACAATAATGAGTTTCACCTATATTTATTATTGCTATTTCACCAAGTACCTATATCTCCATAGTGCCCTATGGCTACGGCAATATGGGTCTCTTTAGCAATAGCTGCTTGTAAAGTTGATGTGGTAAGTTTTTACAACATTGGGAGTCACAGCTGCTCTGCAGGTGGGGCAGATGTAACGTGAAGAAAGTTTTGGGGTGTGCTCAAACTGAAATCTAAATTACAGTGTAAGCATATAGCTGTCTATCATCTCTGGGCTACATGCAAAAACAGCCAGGATTTACCCTACACAGAAACAATATCAATAACATGCATCTGCTCACATTGTATTGAATCATGGTTTATACCACACACATAATTACATGCCTTTTGCTTTACTGAATCCGGACTTATGTAGTAAGGTTTCTTTGTGATTAATGAAATGTTATAATCTCTACACAACACAATTGTTTTATGTCTATCTGTAGAATGTCATGGAACAGAACAGTGGAAGTATGTACTCCATGTACAGCCAACAGATAGAATACTAATACCCCTTTCAGACATACGCGAAAATCCCGGGTTTTTTAACATGAACGCGCCCAAACCCGGGAGTAGCGTATGTCTGAAAGGGTATACCTGGGATTTCACTCCCGGATGCTGAGCACCTGCAATTGACCAGGGTTTTTCCCGGTATTTAACTCCCGGGTTATGTCTGAATGGGTTTACCCGGGTTTTTCAGTTTTACACATGTGACAACGCTTTTTTTTGCTGCCCCTGCGTCTTCTGATGAGGTCATCAGCTGCAGCCGCGGAAGACCCAGGCACACGTGCGGCGGAGCAAGCAGAGGCAGTGGCTGCATGTTGCTCCTGTGCTCCCTTTCCAGCAAAAGGGTGCAGACTCCTGTGGGAAGACAGGTGCTATGGCACAGCATTGGAAGGATGAGGAGGTCAGGGAGCTGTTACATGTCCGTGGAGAAGAGGAGATCAAATCTCAAATCACAGGCACTGTGAAGGATGCCATAGTGTATGGAAATATTGCAAAGGTCCTTGCTAGCAGAGGTGTGAGGAAGACCCAGCAGCAGGTATTGAACAAGCTTAAGTCCCTGAAAAAGCAGTACCTAAAGGTCAATGACCAGAATCGCAATCGCAGTGGGGCTGGACGCACAGAGTAGCCCTTGTACGACCTTTGCAATGTTCTTCTCTGCATCTCACACTGTGCAACAATGAACAGCATGTGTAGCTTAATCCAAACATCACAGCCTGCAAAACACTGGCCGCCCCAGGCACAACATTATTAGCTGACCCCCCCCCCCCCCAACAAAACAAATATATTTTTATTTTATCTTTGTGGATGTGCCTCCTTATTCTTAAACTATAAGGTTTCCCTTTCCCCATATTATAGAGTAGGGGTTCTCAAACTCGGTCCCCACACTTTCAACTCAAAGTCGCCCAGTGTGTATGGGCCTTTACTTGTCAGTGGCAGTTGTAGAGGTGAGGCTGCAGCGCAGTCCAAAATTAAAATACAGATGTAGCCGGCCACATCCTTGCAGTGGATTCTACTGCCAATCCACCGCTAGCAGCCGGCTACCACCAGGGGCGCGCGCGCATGAGACACACCAACGGAGCTCGCCGGGGGTCCCCGCCGCCGCCACCGGTCCCCCTCTCCGCCCCGACCCCCCCCCCCCCCCGAACTGGGCGGCGTCTCCCTGAAGCGGAGACGGGCAGGGAGACGCTGCCCAGCCACCGTGATACTGGGACGCGTGAGACGCACGCGCGCCCCAATCTCTATCGCCGGCGCTCACCAGTGAAAAGTTATCTGGCGAGCGCCGGCCAAAGATAAGGCCCACTCCATCTGTAGGCGAGCTCCGCTTACTGCCAGTGAGTCGTGGACTGCAGTGTTTGGCAATGACTGGGCTGGCAGTTGGTGTGTCTCCCTTATATGAATTTTGGACTGTGCTAAAGCCCCACCTCTGCAACTGCCACTGGCAAGGAAGCTCAGGAGCAGAGCATTTTATCCCTCCTGGAATGGGTCATGTTGGTTGGTATGCAAAAATAACTCAGCACATATGTTTCTAAATCTGGGTACACACTGGCACAATGTTGGTTCAGGATGATTTGGACCAACCTAATGGCCTCACCACTGTGTGAAGACAGAAGCAGTCTGTGAGTCTGCTTTGGCTTCACTAAGGCAGTCCCATCTTTGGGCAGCAGCCCATAAAACCCGGGTTCTGCAAATGCACAGTACAAGGATGATACTGCGCATGTGCCGGACCCTGAATATGCCTCTGTGGGCTGCTGCAAAAGCAGCGGAGAAGACCGGGACCAGGAGCGCGGTAGCAGGTTAGCACGGTAGCCTTCCTCCTCAGAGGTATGAGCCGCCGCTGGTCCACATGTATTATGCTTGGAAACCAGCACTGGTTTTACCTATTACATTGAACATAATTTGAATTGGTCATGGACAACCATCGCAGCGCACCACCTGCAAGAGCACCAAAGCACCCAGTTTGGGAACAACTGTCCTATACATGAAGCAGAGAAGTACAGCACAGAGAAATCTAATAAACGAGGATTGTGGTCATATCCCAGATTAGTCATCATATAAGGATTACTAGAACAACAACAAAAAATGACAACTAAAAGATGCTTTACTATTTAAATATTGTTTTATATTGTTAATATCTGTCTGGAGTCAGTTTTGCAAACATCTTGTTTCCTTGCTAATGCTTGAGACTAATGATGCACATTATCTGTATTACTATACCAACACCATCCACAACTACCCACCTCATCCCAGTTAACAGAATGTCATAGGTCTCATGCCTGCACAGAAGCTGCCCCTGCTCCTGTCAGTACTGGTTGAGTATTCCTTATCCAAATGATGCCCCTTTCAGACCGCACAAAAAAACGGTATTTTGCCGATTTTTAACCATTTTGAAACGGTAATCTGTGCAGTCTGAAAGGTGCAAAGTGATTTTACCATTTCCTAAAAAACGGTTTTTGGAAACGGTAAAAAAGCAGGGTCCTACCCGTTTCAGACCCTTTTTTTTGGTGTCAAAACGGATCTGAAACGGGATTCCTACCGCCCCCCCCCCCTCCCCCCTGGGCAGCGCAGTGAGGGGAATAGTGGTACTGGAGGCAGGGGGTCCCTACAGTGGGAGCATACAGACATTCTATGGGAGCTACTAGTTCCCATACGCTGCAGGGACCCCGCCACTGATATAACATACACTGTAGGGACCCCCTGCGCTGGGACCCCCGGGCAGCCACTCTCCCACCCCTCCGTCGTGTGCATACCGCGCTGTTTTGCAGCCCCTCTCCCCCCTCGCCCCGTCATGCCTCCAGCGTCTGCCATCACCGGGACGGAGTGCTGCAGATAGCCGGTTGCTCCTGTCCTGCGGTGAGTGACCAACCGGTCCAGGCTGTTAAAGCGATTGCGAAAACGGCTCACACTGCTCCCCTGTGCACTGTGGCTGGTCCAGGCTGGGGGGGGGGGGGGGGGGGGAGAGGCTGCCCACGGGTCCTCTGGCAAAACTGATTAATGTATGGGGGCCTGGACCGGCCACAGTGCACAGGGGAGCAGTGTGAGCCGTTTTCACAATCGCTTTCACACCGCAAACCTGCTTTAGACCAGGTATTTAGATGCGGTGTGAAAGGGGGTAAACTTCCTCTGACACGTTTTAAAAAAACGTTTTAAATACCTGGTCTAAAGCAGGTTTTGCGGTGTGAAAGCAGCATTATTCCAACATTCCAGAAAGTGTTTTTTTGTTGTTGCTAAAAGCACTACTGGGGACATGATTTGTAACTGACACTACTGGGGACATGATATGTAATTGACACTACTGGGGACATGATATGTAACTGACACTACTGGGGACATGATATGTAACTGACACTACTGGGGACATGATATGTAACTGGCACTACTGGGGACATGATATGTAACTGGCACTACTGGGGACATGATATGTAACTGGCACTACTGGGGACATGATATGTAACTGGCACTACTGAGGACATGATATGTAACTGGCACTACGGGGGACATGATATGTAACTGGCACTACTGGAGACATGATATGTAACTGGCATCACTGGGGACATCTGTAACAGCACTACTGAGGGCAGAATATGTAATTGGCACTACTGCGGACATCTGTAACAGCACTACTGAGGACATGATATGTAACTGGCACTACTGGGGACATGATATGTAACTGGCACTACTGGGGATATGATATGTAACTGGCACTACTGGGGACATGATATGCAGCTGCAGGAACAGATAAGTATCAGCTGCAGGAACAGATAAGTATCAGCTGCAGGAACAGATAAGTATCAACTTTCTTATATTTTGATAAAAATTAACTTGTAGTGTGTAATTGCATTGTAATTTAACTCTCTACTGTATACTAGGGGGTTAGTCGCAGGGAGGTAGATAAAATGGGTGGGGCCCTGATTGAGAATCTCACTCAGGGCATGTTGTGCAAGATGTATGCGCACCTGGAGCAAGAGTCCCAGTACGAATACATCTGCACGAGATGTGAGCGAACGTCCGCCCTGGAAGCCCAGGTCACTGATCTAGAGCGGACCGTTCAGCGACTGAGGGATATTTCCAATCTTGAGCAAAGCCTAAATAGAACGGTGGAGGAGTTGCAGATGGGGTCACTGGTAGAGGAGGAGGATCAGGTAGCCAGCTGGGTCACGGTTAGAAGGGGAAGCAAGAGGGACAGGAGGGACAGGAACGACATCTCGGATCTATCACACCCGAACAAATTTGCCCGGTTGGACGAAGTTTCGGGGGAGGATAGAGACGAAATGACGGAGCTGGAGGAGACGGCTCCCTCTAGCAACCAGAGGAGAGGTCCCTCTAGCTCAAACGGGATGACAGTTAGTGAGGTACCAAGGCAGATAGTGGTGGTAGGGGATTCCATCATTAGGAGAACAGACAGGGCAATCTGCTATCGGGACCGCGATCGCCGCACGGTCTGTTGCCTCCCGGGTGCTCGGGTACGGCACATCGCGGACCGAGTCGACAGATTGTTGGGAGGGGCTGGGAGCAACCCGGCGGTCTTGGTGCACATCGGCACCAACGACAAAGTAAATGGTAGGTGGGATGTCCTCAAGAAAGAGTATAGGGAATTAGGTAAGAAATTAAAGGCGAGGACATCTAGGGTAATTTTCTCGGAAATATTACCAGTGCCACGCGCTAGCTCAGGGAGGCAGAGGGAGATCAGGGAGGTAAATGTGTGGCTTAAGGATTGGTGTAGGAAAGAGGGATTCGTGTTCATGGAACACTGGGCGGACTTCTCGGTCAGGCGCTATCTTTTTTGCCGTGATGGATTGCACCTGAACCAGGAGGGGGCTGCGGTGCTGGGGGGAAGGATGGTTAGAGGGTTGGAGGAGATTTTAAACTAGGCGACGGGGGGGTGGGGGCAGCAAGACATTATGGGACCATCATGGAGAGAAGCCGGACTGGGATCAGAAATCATATGGGGGAAGGAGATGGGGGGGGGGACGGAGACATAGACAAAGTCCTGGGACATAACAAGGGTATAATCGGGGGTAACTCTCAGGGTGCATCAGGAATGTCATGTAATAAAATGTTATGTTGTAACAGTCACGTTACCCCATTACAGTTCTTAGGTACAGATGATCTTAGTATACGGGAAGGAGGGAATGACAGAGGAAGAATTCCCGGAACTATGGAGAGGGCAGGCAGTGTGCATGGTGGGAAGGCCTGTAGAGAGTCTATTGAAGGGGAGAGGGGAAAGAGGGAGCTAGTAAAGAATTCAAATGGGTCCTGGGGTGAAACTAATCACAATATTAGAGCCATATCTAAAAATAAACATAAATTAAAATGCTTACTGGCTAATGCAAGAAGCTTAGTGAGTAAAATCGGGGAGCTTGAAACGGTGATCAGTAGGGATGACTACGACATCATTGGTATTACAGAAACATGGTGTAATAAGTCGCATGACTGGGCATTAAACATGGAGGGATATACACTCTACAGGAAAGACAGGGAAAATAGAAGGGGCAGGGGTGTGTGCCTATATGTAAATAATAACTTAACATCATGTGAGAAAAATATGAGCACAGACCTGGAAGACGACAACTCGGAGACAGTGTGGGCAGAGATAACCGACAATAATAAGAAACCAAAAAACAAATTTATAATAGGGGTATGCTATAGACCACCAAATATAAATGAAAGGGAAGAGTCTCTTCTTTTAAACCAAATCAAACAAGCATCAAATCACGGTCAGGTATTAATTATGGGGGATTTTAATTTACCCGACATTGATTGGGAAAACGAAACAGGTAAATCAGCAAGAAGCAATGGGTTCTTAAGCTTACTTAAAGACCAGTTTATTACACAAACGGTAGAAACTCCAACTCGTGATGAGGCGCTCTTGGACTTAGTATTAACAAATAACACAGACTTAGTTTCAAACACAAAAGTAATTGAACAATTAGGGAATAGTGATCACAATATGGTTTCACTGGAAATCAACTTCAGTAAATTACATCAAAAAGGATCTGCAAAAATACTAAACTTCAGAAAAGCGAACTTTGAATTATTCAGGGAAGCCCTAACAGGAATTGGGTGGGAAACGGTTATGGAGGGAAAAAATGCAGAGGAAATGTGGGATACTCTAAAAAAGGTGCTTGATTCACTAACTATTGAATACATTCCTAAAGTAACTAAAGGTAAATTCAACAAAAAAAAGCCACCATGGTTGGACAAAGAAGTAAGGTCAGCTATCAACAATAAAACCAGAGCCTTTAAATTCTATAAAAATAACTTGAATGAGGAGGCATTCGCAAAATACAAAGAATCAAACAAAACTTGTAAAGGGGTAATCAAAGCAGCTAAAATATTATATGAAGAGTGCATAGCCACTGAAAGCAAAAACAACCCAAAGAAATTTTTTAAATACATAAATAGTAAACGTTTAATTAAGGAAAACATAGGCCCACTAACTGATACTAGTGGAAAAAGTGTTACTGAGGACAAGGGAAAAGCAAAACTGTTAAATGAGTTCTTCTCATCAGTATTTACTAAGGGAGAGCAGACTGTGGAACGAACATTTACCACAAACGGGACAAATAAGCCAGATCTCATTGTGGATTTCACACCGAAAGAAATAATACTGAGGCTAAGCAAACTCAAAACAAATAAGTCACCAGGGCCAGATGGGATTCATCCGAGGGTATTAATGGAATTAAGGGATGAACTAGCTACCCCCCTACATTATATCTTTAGCAAGTCACTATCGTCAGGTATAGTACCAAAAGATTGGAGAATAGCAGAGGTAGTGCCAATATTCAAAAAAGGAAAAAAGGAAGATCCAGCTAATTACAGACCCGTTAGTTTAACATCAATTGTGGGTAAACTATTTGAAGGATTTTTAAGGGATGGTATCCAGGAATATTTAGATCATCACCTTCTACTCAGTACTAACCAACATGGGTTCGTGAAAAATCGTTCATGCCAAACTAATCTACTAGGGTTCTATGAAGAGGTTAGCAAAAACCTCGATAATGGAAATGCTGTAGATGTGATTTTCCTAGATTTTGCTAAAGCATTTGATACTGTCCCACACAAGAGATTGATTAATAAAATGGAGAACCTAGGATTCTGTGAAAATATCTGCAGATGGGTAGGGAATTGGCTATGTAATAGAGAACAAAGAGTGGTTGTGAATGGTGCCGTATCAGATATGATACCGGTACTAAGTGGAGTGCCCCAGGGTTCGGTTTTGGGGCCCATTTTGTTTAACATTTTTATTAACGATATTGGGATAGGGTTACTCAGCAATGTATCCATCTTTGCAGACGATACAAAACTTAGCAAAGTCATCAAATCACCAGAAGATGTCACCATGCTTCAAAATGATCTTGCAATTCTAGATGAGTGGGCAAAAAAATGGAAGATGAGGTTCAATGTAGATAAATGTAAGGTTATGCACCTTGGGAGACACAACCAGTGTGCAAGTTACAACCTTAGCGGAGAGGAACTGGGTAATTCCATACTTGAAAAGGATCTAGGAGTCCAAATAGACAGCAATCTAGGATGTAGTGCCCATTGTAATGTAGCTACAAAAAAGGCCAACAAAATTCTGGCATGTATTAAGAGGGGAATGGAAACTAGGGACTCAAGGGTAATTATGCCACTATATAAAGCATTGGTGAGACCTCACCTAGAGTACGGAGTACAGTTCTGGGCCCCACACTATAAAAAGGACATCATAGAATTAGAAAAAGTCCAAAGGCGAGCAACAAAGCTTATTAGGGGAATGGAGAATTTAAGCTACGGGGAGAGATTAAGCAATTTGGGACTATTTACATTAGAAAAGAGACGTTTAAGGGGGGACATGCTCAACATGTACAAGTATATCAAGGGCCAATATAAGGAACTGTCACACACCCTATTTTCTACTAGAAAGGAATCTAGGACGCGAGGGCATGAGTATAGATTAGAAGAAAAAAGATTTCATTCAGCTAGTAGAAAGAATTTCTTTACGGTCAGAACAGTCAAACTCTGGAACTCTCTTCCCAGAGAGGTGGTAACGGCTGGCTCATTAAATGCGTTCAAGGCAAAGTTGGACAAACATTTACTGGAGAAAAACATCCATGGGTACAAATAAGAAATATAATTTGTCTGTAAAATACCAGAACCAACCAAATCAGCAATGGATATCTATACCAGGTTGAACTAGATGGACGCAAGTCTTTTTTCAGCCTTACCTACTATGTAACTATGTAACTATGTATATGTAACTGGCACTACTGGGGACATGATATGTAACTGGCACTACTGAGGACATGATATGTAACTGGCACTACTGGGGACATGATATGTAACTGGCACTACGGGGGACATGATATGTAACTGGCACTACTGGGGACATCTGTAACAGCACTACTGAGGACAGAATATGTAATTGGCACTACTGGGGGCATCTGTAACAGCACTACTGGGGACATGATATGTAACTGGCACTACTGGGGACATGATATGTAACTGGCACTACTGGGGACATGATATGTAACTGGCACTACTGGGGATATGATATGTAACTGGCACTACTGGGGACATGATATGTAACTGGCACTACTGAGGACATGATATGTAACTGGCACTACTGAGGACATGATATGTAACTGGCACTACTGAGGACATGATATGTAACTGGCACTACTGGGGACATGATATGTAACTGGCACTACGGGGGACATGATATGTAACTGGCACTACTGGGGACATGATATGTAACTGGCATCACTGGGGACATCTGTAACAGCACTACTGAGGACAGAATATGTAATTGGCACTACTGGGGGCATCTGTAACAGCACTACTGGGGACATGATATGTAACTGGCACTACTGGGGACATGATATGTAACTGGCACTACTGGGGACATGATATGTAACTGGCATCACTGGGGACATCTGTAACAGCACTACTGAGGACAGAATATGTAATTGGCACTACTGGGGGCATCTGTAACAGCACTACTGGGGACATGATATGTAACTGGCACTACTGGGGACATGATATGTAACTGGCACTACTGGGGACATTATATGTAACTGGCACTACTGGGGACATTATATGTAACTGGCACTACTGGGGACATTATATGTAACTGGCACTACTGGGGACATCTGTAACAGCACTACTGGGGACATGATATGTAATTGGCACTACTGGGGACATGATATGTAACTGGCACTACTGGGGACATGATATGTAACTGGCATCACTGGGGACATCTGTAACAGCACTACTGAGGACAGAATATGTAATTGGCACTACTGGGGGCATCTGTAACAGCACTACTGGGGACATGATATGTAACTGGCACTACTGGGGACATGATATGTAACTGGCACTACTGGGGACATTATATGTAACTGGCACTACTGGGGACATTATATGTAACTGGCACTACTGGGGACATCTGTAACAGCACTACTGAGGACATGATATGTAATTGGCACTACTGGGGACATATGATGTAACTGACACTACTGGGGACATGATATGTAATTGGCACTACTGGGGACATATGATGTAACTGACACTACTGGGGACATGATATGTAACTGGCACTACTGGGGACATGAAATGTAACTGGCACTACTGGGGACATGAAATGTAACTGGCACTACTGGGGACATGAAATGTAACTGGCACTACTGGGGACATGAAATGTAACTGGCACTACTGGGGACATCTGTAACAGCACTACTGGGGACATGATATTTAAGTGGCACTACTAGACAACATCACTACTGGGGACATGATATGTAAATGGCACTAAATATGTGCAATAAAATGATTGCTTGGCATACAAATTCAGTATTTGAGATTGTACACAAACTTTGTTTTATGTTTTGAAATCTTGTTTTATGCACAAATAAAATATATATGTGTGTATTTCATGTGTTTGATGTGTTTGTACAACATAAATGCAAGATACGTCAAGATACATCATTGAAATATAAAAGAATTCTCAAATATGGAATAATCTTTTATCAAAATTCTTCTGGTCCCGAGCATTTTGGATAAGGGATACTGAACCTGTACTGGATGCTAGCCTGGAACACATACTGTACTTTACACATATTTTTAAATGGGAAGTGCAGGCTAAATTTGCATACTTGCCCCGCAAACCTCATTCCTTCCCAAATTCCAGAACATGCCCATACTGTACATCCTCTGCTCCATACACAGAAAAGATTACATGCAGCTTTTCTGCAGGAAGATGACTGGAGCCTATTATCATAATAATGGAAGAGCAATACAGTTTTGCCCAGTAAATAATATATATACTAAGGTTCTTATGTAGAGTCTGTTTTTTTAAATAAAATAATTTTTATTATGAAAAGAATGATTAAATACAGACTTCAAAACAGAACATATATGTATATATGCAACATTGTGTATACATGACAAAGACACACAGGGCCTTATTCTGGTTGGTCCGAATGCGTACGGACGGCCGATGGTTGGTGTTTGCGCATGTGCAGAGGCGTATCTGCGCATGTGTGAACGCCGCGCACGTCGGAATACGGCGTAAATTCTGTACAGCCCGAACAGGGGGTGGAGATGGGTGTGAAGGGCTGTTTGAGCTCATTACCATATGCGACGCCCCACGTATCATGGGTGTCCCCATGAAAACGCTGGGCGTATGTATGGTAATGCAGCCGTGACGCACGTGGGCGGGGCAGACATATGACATATCCGGATGCCAGCTGCCCGCCCATATTCCTGCTTTTGCACAGAGAAATGCCCGAGTGGTCTGGAGCACTCTGTGCTGCCTGACCACTCGGTCCTGCATTCGATGGTCGGCGAGGGGGGCGGGGGCCATGCTGCATTGTTACGAGATAGTAGAAACAGACTGTGCTTGCGATACTGGCGCCTCGAGGCTGTGCATCAGCATCATACTGGATGTGGCTTAACACAGTGCGATTTTGACTAGCTTGCTATCGATTTTGATTATATAGTCAAAATCAATAGCCAAAATGGCACACATATGTACACAGCTTAAGTGAATTCCAGCCATCCGGATGAGATTTGCTCATATTTAGACTCGTGTGTGTGTGTGTGTATATATATATATATATATATATATATATATATATATATATATATATATATATATATATATATATATATATATATATATATATATATATATATATATATATATATATATATATATATATATATATATATATATATATCTAGTGTCTGATTGTGTGTCTCTGAAACACTGCCATCTGTTGGCAGCGAGTGAAACTACATATCTTGCTCTCTTACACATGCACAAACACAGAGGCACTTACAAGATAGTAGACTAGCTTTCGAAGCATTTGCTTTGAGCGGGCAACTGTGCAGCAAAACTTGAATAAGAGGTACTAATGTGTATCATAATGTGAATAAGGGACACTACTATGTGGTGTAATATGAAACTGGGTGTAATGTGAATATGATTTTGCTACTGTGTGGCATTATTTGAATTGGGGGTACTATTGTGAGACCACTGTCCCTTTATAAAGTATGGGAGGTAGTGCACAAACTTAGCAGTTCACAGGGGTGCCAAAAACCCTGGCACTGGCCCAGGTTCAGTAGCAAGAGAAATTAGTTCCACCTCTCCAGGACCACTTTAAGCCCTGCCTAGGCATGTGCCTAATGGGAAATTCACCACTGCAGTAAATATTTATCCATATGTATTAATTGATATTTACCACATACAGTATCTACCTATATCAGTATAGAATATAATTATCAATGAAAAAAATTCTTGACTTCACCCAAACTGTATCTGCATAACTCACCCACTCTTATATCAAATTATCCAATCACAAAGTATCAAAATGCTACAATTTCAATAGCACATTTATAGGATACTAGTAAGCCACGTTACGTCGGCACTCAGCATTCAATAATCAACAGTTCTGGTGCACTCCCAATAATCCAATACATAATCCAGCAAGAAAGACTCAGTCAGAAGTCATGAAAACAAGTGAGCTGTATTTGCGCCAAGCGCTTATATATAGATGACAATAGTACATAATATACTGTGTAGGTAGATGTGGTCTGTTGGAAAAAAAAAAAATAAGCCTCACTATTACATCTTCTCCTACTGTATATCATGGGCTTCACAAACATCATATAAACCATAAACTAAATCCAGTCCTGATGAAGCTAAGTATGTAATATACAGTAGTTACAGTATATGTCCCTCCCTTATTACATACAGCAGTGTGCATACTGTATTTATTGTCAGTTTTCAGGTTGGGGTCTTAATATAATCAGCTCTAGTCTGTAATCAGCACTCACATCTCCAGCTACCTCTGATGCCGCTCTCACACTGAATGTGCTTATATGCTGTAATTAGTCACTACACAGATCCAAATACATAACACAGGGAGCAATTATATATATATCTCTAAAAACATTAAAAAGTGACATAGAAAAGAGGGGGGGGAGAGGGGGTGACAATAGGGAACAATGGAGATAATGGTAGAATTAAAAAAAGTAAAAAATATATACAATTTCATGCACTAAAAAGTATTTTCTGTGGTAAATTTGTTGGAAACGTTACTTAGGTCTCTTAGCCCCCCGAACAAGACAACCATGGGATGCCCCCCACGACCTCCTGGACTGGACACTACAAGCTCTGGAATGCAGAGTTTGATGTCCGGTCGGTATCCCAGGGTCTTGTCTGGTTCCGGTTTTTACATAGTCCCTAGAAATGCGGCCACTGCCAGAATGCTGATATATTGAGATATTGCCACTGATGGAAATGCGGTCACTGACACAAAATATAGCTACTGATACAGATATATAGAATGACAGAAATGCAACCACTAAAAAGATACAGACACGGATATAAATGGCAAGAAAATAATCTGGCTTCCGCTGGCGCTGACAATCATAATAATAATAATAATAAGTTCCTATATCATGGAATACGGGGCCTTATTTTGGTTCACTCTTTCTGACAAAATACTTCTTAGATGGACAAAACCATGTGCACTGCAGGGGGGCAGATGTAACATGTGCAGAGAGAATTAGATTTGGGTGAGTAATTTTGTTTCTGTGCAGGGAAAATACTGGCTGCTTTATTTTTACACTTCAATATAGATCTCACTTTGAAGTAAAACCCCACCCAAATCTAATTCTCTCTGCACATGTTACATCTGCCCCACCTGCAGTGCACATGGTTTTGTCCATCTAAGAAGGATTTTGTCAGAAAGAGTGAACCAAAATAAGGCCCACGGTCCTCTTCTCCAGACATAGGAATGCAAATGTGTGAGAATAAATGCCATATGTTCCTCAGAGGGAACAAGGGGTCCTCTTCTCCGTGTAGAAAAAGCCTGTGCAGATATGGGGGTTCCCCACTTGATGTAATTAAGCTTCCGAATATTTTCCCCTCATAAGGTATAAGGATATCGAATGTGACCCAAAACAAAGATGTTAGGGAATATATAGTGTAAAATCATTTATTAAAAATACATAACATGAAACTGGAGATTCATGAGGAGAAAATATTCGGTACTTGTGTACTATCACGGTGCCCATCGCATCGCAGACCATAAGGCATTGGATGGTATGCGATGCGACGAGATTTCCCCCCGATACAATGTTAAAATTGTATAGCATTGTATATGGCATACAATGCGATGCAATTTTAAATTGTATAAGCACCCTAATGGGGGTTTACAATGTTAAATGCACCCCCACTATGAACGTGAACCTGAAGCGTGGCAAGCGCAGCGAGCCTGCGAGGGGCGGCGGCACGTGTCCTCCGACCTTTTCATACCCCCACTATCCACGTCGGTGTGGAGTTGATTTTATATAGTGTGGCAAGCGCAGCAAGCCACCGAGCCCGAAGCGTGGCGAGCGCAGCGAGCCCTGCGAGGGGACGCAGAATACATGTAAAGTAATACGCTGCGCTCGCCACACTATATAAAATCAACTCCCTGCCGACGTGGATAGTGGGGGTATGAAAAGGTCGGAGGACGCGTACCGCCGCCGCTCACCACGCTTCGGGTTGGCGTTCATACTGCGGGTGGCGTGGGGGTGCATTTAACATTGTAAGCTCCCATTAGGGTGCTTATACAATTTAAAATCGTATAGGGAGCTTATACAATTTTAAATCGCATTGCATCGGTGTGCATCCGGTGTATGGCATGCGATGCGATTAAAAGTCGTGCGACTTAATATGGGGGCGCCGTGATAATACACAAGTACCAAATATTCGGAAGCTTAACTACATCAAGTGGGGAACCCCCATATCTGCACAGGCTTTTTCTACATGGAGAAGAGGACCCCTTGTTCCCTCTGAGGAACGTATGGTATTTATTCCCACACATTTGCATTCCTACGTCTGGAGAAGAGGACCGTATTCCATGATATAGGAACGTATTATTCTTTGATTGTCAGCGCCAGTGGAAGCCAGATCAAATTCTTTTCTTGCAATTTGTCACTCAATTGGTTTTTAGGGCGACCACATTTTTGATCTGTCCAGTACAAGGCAGCAGACCCAGCGCACACCCATCATTAAACTCAACTCACTTGTCACTACGGATATAAATGGAGCAACTAACACAGATACACTCAGAGCCGGCCTTAGCCTAAATGACGCCCTAGGCAAGATTTTGGCTGGTGCCCCCTAGCACTGCCACTAGTTCCGCCTCTGACCCTGCTCCCCTTTCCCAGCACCATCAACCCTCATTATAGCAGTCATCATTTTGGTGCTCCTACACGCAATATTTTAAATAGAAACAGTGCACACATTCGGTGCGCAGCCCAAACAGGGGTGGGTTCTTGCTGGGAAGGGGCATGGCCACCCAATAGTACCCTCAATTCAAATTATGCCACACAGTAGTGCCATTTATTCACATTATATCATGCGATGGTGTCCCTTATTCACGTTACATCACACAGTAGTACCACTTTACCTTATGTACATTACTCCTCACATTATTCACATTATACCCTTAGAAAAAAATCCTGAGAAAATATTGTATTTTAAGCACCTCCATGGCCACACTGCAACCCAGCACAAAGCAGTGTGTGCTGGGCAGAGAAGAAGAGCTGCAGCTGCTGCTGTCACTTAAGGGGAGGGGGCCCGTGGGCCCCCACTGGGCCCTTCCATCAGACTTTGGCCTGGGTAATTTGTACCCCCTACCCCTTTCTCTCGGCACCCCTGATAATACCACACAGTAATGCCCCTTACAAATGACACACATTATTAATGTCCCGTAAATGGAGTGCATTCTATGGAGGGACATGTTACCAGTGGAGTACCCCAGGGATCTGTACTTGGACCAGTGCTCTTTAATATCTTTGTCAGTGACATTGCAAATGGTATTGAAGGGAAAGTATGCCTTTTTGCAGATGATACAAAGATATGCAACAGAGTAGACACACCAGGAGGGGTAAATCAAATGACTGATGATCTAAGTAAACTTGAGAATTGGTCAAGAGAATGGCAACTACAGTTTAATGCTAAAAAATGCAAAATTATGCACTTGGGACTCAAAAACCCAAAGGCTCAATATAGTATCAAGGGTACTATAATGGAAACTACTGAGGAGGAAAGAGATCTAGGAGTCACTATTTCAAGTGACTTAAAGGCAGGGAGGCAATGTAACAAAGCAATGAGGAAGGCTAGTCAGATGCTTGGTTGCATAGGGAGAGGAATCAGTAGCAGAAAAAAAGACGTAATAATGCCACTTTATAGGTCATTGGTACGACCTCATCTGGAATACTGTGTCCAGTTCTGGAGGCCATATCTTCAGAAGGATATAAATACATTGGAGAGTGTACAAAGAAGGGCAACTAAAATGGTTCATGGCCTACATCACAAAACTTACCTGGATAGACTAAAAGATCTTAACATGTATAGTTTGGAGCAGAGAAGGGAAAGGGGGGACATGATAGAAATCTTCAAATATATCAAGGGTTTTAACATAGTACAGGTGGGAAATTTTCTTCAAAGGAAAACAAGTAATAAAACACGAGGACATGCACTGAAACTGGAGGGAGGTAGGTTAAGGGGAAATGTTAGAAAGAATTACTTCACAGAAAGGGTAGTGGATAAGTGGAATAGCCTCCCATCAGAGGTGGTAGAGGCTAAGACAGTAGAACAATTTAAACATGCTTGGGATAGGCATATGAATATCCTTACAAAGAAATAAGGATTAAAAAGGGTTGAGTTTACCTGAAGGGTAAAAAAGGGGCAGACTAGATGGGCCAAATGGTTCTTATCTGCCGTCAAATTCTATGTTTCTATGTTTCTATGTTTCCTTATAACCATAATGCCCCTTACACATTATGCCAACCTTTATTAATGCCCTTCATACACATAATGACACACATAATGCCCCTTACACATACATACATACATACATACTGTATGTTGCACATTATTAATGCTCTTATACACATGACACACATAATGCCCATTACACATATGTTGCACATTATTAATGCCCTTATACACATGACACACATAATGCCCCTTACACATATGCCGAACACTATTGCACAACCAACCCACCCGCAGACAGCACTCGCACAGCCGCTAACACTGTGACCTCTGCCTCTGCTTGGATACAGATGTTTCCTCATGCATCTTGCCTCAATAGGCCATGCAGCCCCTGGCCAGTTCTGCTAACGTTTGGTGCATTTTTTGCTGAAAATTCGTCTTATTTGCATTGTTATGACCAGGACACATAAGGAGCTTCCGATGATTAAAATGATATGCGGCGTGCCTATATTCTGTGTGCGACTGTGGCTGTACCTGCATACGGAATGCTATGTTAAAGTGATTTCCATGAATATACTATTTCATATGCAGATAACAGCCGCACTCACACACAGAATATAGGCATGCTGAATATCATTTTAATCAGCAGAAGCTGCTGATGCCCCTAGGCATTCCAAATGCCCTAGGCAATTGCCTAGTTTGCCTATGCCTAAGGCCGGCTCTGGATACACTGATACAAATACAGTTACTGATACTGTCACTGATAGAAATAAAGCCACGGATACAGATACAGCCACTAACACATTGGCCACTAAAAGAGATATGGCCACTGCTAGTAATGCAGCCACTAATACAGATACCACCACTGATAGCAATGCAGCCACTAATACAGATACAGAAAGAGGTAGCAATGCAGTCATGGATATAGATACGGCTACTGACACAGTGACAGCCACTGATAGAAATGCAGCCACTAATAATACAGATATACTGTAGCCACTGATAGCACCAATGCAACCACTAATACAGACAGCAATGCAGTCATTAACACAGATACAAATATAGCCACAGGTACTGGCAGGCGTTAGCATGTATGTATGTATGTATGTATGTATGTATGTATGTATGTATGTGTAGCATAGGGTGAACAACTCATCCCTTTAATTCGGGACGCATATTAATTACACAGGTTCTGTGGCTGGCTTTCACCTGGTTTTAAACTGCCACACCTCAAGACTCCATTTCACCTGGTTTTAAACTGCCACAGAACCTGTGTAATTAATGTGTCCCGGATTAAAGTGAGGAGTTGGTCACCCTAGTGTAGCATACAGTACAGTATACAGTATGTGTAGCACTGGCTGCTGTGCTGTGGGTAGGTACAGTACATGGCAGAGTAGCAGTAGTTACACGTGGGACTCTGTACACCTCACACCCAGGAGACAGGGGGTCATACAGTATCTATATATCACTATAGTTACCTGTACACCCGAGGAGAACATGTAGTGCCAGGCAGACAGCCAGGGTGAGTGTCCGGTCAGCCGCACCCCCCATGTCCCCGCCGCGCTGTGCTCCTGCTGTGCTGTCCCAGCAGCTGTGTGACGCCAGGGAGGTGGGAGGAGGACGCTGTCGCTGATCACCCAGCTCCTGAGTAGAGATGGCTAGTGAATCGCTGCCTCGACTCAGTGACTCGAACCATTAAGCTGAATACATGATTCGAGTTAGTCACTGTGGCAAGAGCCGAGACAGCAGCAGCAGCAGCATTATAGCATAGTAAGCTCAGCCCCTCCTCTCTGAATCGTCAGGCTCTGCAGGAGAAAGGAGAGTGCAGTAACAGCTGAGTCCAAGTTAAGTCTATGCTGGGAGCCGTGCACTGTCTCCCTGTGCCTGCAATTCCACACTACTCATGAGCCCAGCCACTGACTAACTTCCTGTCTGCCGGCACACAGCACACACTGAGGGACAGAGACTCTGCAAGTCCCTGAGTGTGCTGTGAGCCCTGCACTGTCTCCCTGTGCCTGCAATTCCATATGAGTAGTGACTCGAGAGCCGAGTCACTGACTCAACACACTTTACTGCGCTGAGCCATGCGGCTCAACTCATTCCAATGAATCGTCTTGCCCATGACTACTCCTGAGTCCTAACACCCAGCGGCAGTGAGTGACCCTGACTGCCGTCCTGCTACTGCCGCCTCCCGGCCATCCCCTTCCCCTCCCACACTGTGCACAGCTCCGAACCTAGCTTCACCTCTGCACTGACAGTGACATTTCATCTCTCATGTGCCAGGAGTGCAGCGCTGTAATGCCATGTGCCGCCTATAAATACTGTAGTGATCTGTAAACAGTGGCGTAGCTAGGTTTTGCCCCCCCCCCCCCCCCCCGCCGTTAATGGGTATTTAGTGATATGTCTTTGGTAAAAGGTATTGCTGGTATTGCTAGCGACAGGGAGGTGTTTATAAGGGTGGGCACCCCTAACACTCAATGTGTGTACGCCTATGACCCTCCTACCCTTGCCCGCTCTACAGAAAGTTGTGGGGACTCGCAATTTTTCCGGAAAGTTCCCCGCACTTACATAAGCGATAGATCTCCCGCATACTGCCAGTTGCCTAGAGAAAAAGAGGAGGCTTTACGGGTAAACATGGAGGGGACCGGGAGGTAATGATGTGGTCCTACAGAGGTAGTTGAACTCACACCTCCACCTCCACTGCTTTTGTGGGTCATGAACGCTGCCGCCTCCCCATCTGGCAGATGCCAAGCCCCTATGCCATCCCCTTCCCACCTAGAAAATTAGTAAGCTGCTGCTCCAGAATGCATTAGACGCCAGGGCTTCTGTGGGTATCTTTAGGTTGCGTTGCCCATTAGAATCTCATAGGCTTCTATTGCACTGCCCACTAAGAGCAATTCAATCAGATGGATGCCGTAAGGTGCCCATACATGTTGCAATTATCACACCCGTTATGGGCTGGATCGCATTGCATGCGTTTTGCATGCGATGCGATCTGCAGGCAGTACAAAAAGTATGTGCAGTACATACTTTTTGCACTGTGCGTTGCGATGCCCGCGGGAGTGTGCATCGCATCACACGGTGCCATCACACCATGTATGGGCACCTTTAGCCTCCCCATATGGCATGTGCTGGAAAGCCTATAGCCCTGTACACATGCATCGATTTTTCCTGATTTTCGATTAGATTTTGCTTATAGAATCGAATCCTAAATGAATCCGAATCAAAGCCTCGATGCGCGCTCCCGTTTTCACAAAATCAAACAGAAAAATCTACTGTGCAGCCAAGGAAATATTGAATTTGATCTAGTAAATCGAATGTGTACAATGTACCATAAATGTATATCGAATTTTATATCTAATGCAAATGTACAGATCTAATGCCAAATCGAATGGAAAGATCTAATGCCAGAACTAATAGAAAATCGAATCTAACATCGAATCAAAAGCAAATCGATGTGTGTGTACAGGGCTTAACATTGCAAAGGACATCTCTTACCGTAATGCCGTTCTTTGGGAGTTTCTTCATGATATGGCATTATTAAACACAGGTGTGATGAGTGGTGGGATGCGTGCTGTGCTTGGTGCATTCCTCCCAGTATATCCCAGCTGCACCAGATCTGTGTATCTCATGCACAAGCATTACCTACTCCTAGTCATAGTTACAGGATCTGCGCACTGCACTCCCGAAACAATGGCTTCCATATGGCTTGGGTTGACAGGCTCGGAAGGTCGACCCAAGCATGAGGTGGACAATGGGAAGGTCGACAGTCAAAATGTTGACATGAGGTTTTCATTTTTTTTTTTTTTCAGATGATATGTGCCGACAGGCGGTATTTCATGCCCTACCATGGGAGAATGTAATAGTGTGCAGAGTGCAGCAAGCCATGCAAAGGGACGCTCTGCACTGATACGTCACCCATGTCGACTTACATTGAAATTCGGAATAAAATAAAAACGTGAAAAACTCATGTCAAACTTTTGATTGTCGACCTTCCCATTGTCAACCAAATGCTTATTTTGACCTTCTGACCTTAGCCATGTCGACCTATTTCATGTGTCGACCTAAGCCCTGTCAACCTTCATAGTGTTGACGCTATGACCAATATGCACAGGATTTCGCACTGGTCTCCAAACCTTTAAGCTTTCCCTGGGAACTCATATCTTAAGGCAGCTGATCATACTAAAGAACCAGCATTACTTCTATTCCACCTAAATCCCTTCTACACAGTCTACATATAACGTTACATATTTCCTCTTTCTATACTCACCCACGCTAGTGTCCCCAGGCAAACATTGCTGTGTAACTGGATCATGCAGCGTACCAAACATATCTGCAATGTGGTTAGACTTGATCCAGCTTGCACATAATACAAGTCTAACCACATTGCAGATATGTTTGGTACGCTGCATGATCCAGTTACACAGCAAACATATAGAAACATAGAAACATAGAATTTGACGGCAGATAAGAACCACTTGGCCCATCTAGTCTGCCCCTTTTTTTAAACATGTTACCTCAAACCATATTTGATCCTTATTTTTATGTAAGGATATCAATATGCTTATCCCAAGCATGTTTAAATTGTACTACTGTATTTGCCTCTACCACCTCTGATGGGAGGCTATTCCACTTATCTACTACTCTTTCTGTGAAGTAATTCTTCCTCCCTCTAGTTTCAGTGCATGTCCTCGTGTTCTGTTGCTCCTCTTCCTGTGAAGAATGTCTCCCACCTGTACCTTGTTAAAGCCCTTGTTATATTTGAAAGTTTCTATCATGGCCCCCCTTTCCCTTCTCTGCTCTAAAGTATACATATTAAGATATTTTAGTCTTTCCTGGTACGTTTTGTGATGTAGGCCATGCACCATTTTAGTTGCTCTTCTTTGTACAGTCTCTAATGTATTTATATCCTTCTGGAGATATGGCCTCAGTAGCGCACGCAGGGGGGGTTTCTGAGTACCCAGAAACCCCCCCAGGAGTCTAAGGGACCTAGGCTGAAAGCTTAGGGTCCCCTCTTTCCATGGGTACAAGAATTTTTAAAATTGGCCCATGGGAACCGGAGATATCTGACTTCAAAGCAGTGGTCCCCATCCAAGCCTGATAATTGCTCTTCCCAGTCAGATATTTCAGGTTCTGTCTGACTTAGAGTTTTTCTGAGGTTATACCCCAAAATCTGGGACTCTCCCCCTTTAAGGGAAGCTGGTCTCTACTGTGCCCAGAACCAGAGATATCAGCCTTCCAGCAGCTGGTTACTGCTCCAGCTCCACACACCTGGTATGTAGTATTATATACTCGTGGGCAGATTGCTCTGCCTTCTGAACTCTGATCCCCTAGTCCCCAATACCATTTGGTAGGTGGGATTCTCTTGTTTTTAATTCCAAAAGCTAAGAAATCTGGTTTTGGGAACTGGAGATATCTGCAGTCAAGCAAGCTGTCCTCCCACCAGAAAATTATGAATAATAAGCCCACTCCACTATACACCCCTCCTCTGCGTATTAAACATCCTCTACCACCCTGGAAGTTATGTATCAGGGCCCCTTCATTCAGCCCAATGCCCCCTTCTCCCACCCAATCTCCCACCATCTGTGCAGTAAAGGGGTAATTAGTGAAAATTACTGATCCAGGCCCTACATGCTGAGCGGTTGATATAATACCCCGTACCACCCGCGGGACAACAAAGCTTCCCCCACCGATACCGCTGGTGGATCGGTAGGTGCCCCAATACATTGCTATGCCCAGGGGTCTACACTGCTGTTGATGCCCTCTATGTGTGTGTGTGTGTGTGTGTATGATGCCCTCTATGTGTGTGTGTATGTATGTATGTATATTATTATTATTATTATTATTATTTATATACATTTGGTCTATCTTTAATACTTTAACTGACCCGGCATATACTGGGTCACCTAAGTGTCCATCTCCGTGCTTTGCTCCGCCTCTCTGGAAACCCCCTTTTGAAAATCCTGCGTTTGCCCCTGGGCCTCCAGAACTGAACACAATACTCTAGGTGAGGTCGTACCAATGACCTATACAGTGGCATTATTACTTCTTTCTTTCTACTGCTGATACCTCTCCCTATGCAACCAAGCATCTGACTTGCCTTCTTCATTGCTTTGTTACATTGCCTACCTGCTTTTAAGTCCCCTGAAATAGTGACACCTAGATCCCTCTCTTCCTCTGTAGTTTCCATTATAGTGCCATTTATACTATATTGAGTCTTTGGATTTCTGAGACCCAAGTGCATGATTTTGCATTTTTTGGCATTAAACTGTAGTTGCCATTCTCTTGACCATTTCTCTAATCTGCCTAGATCCTCAATCATTTGTTTTACCCCTCCTGGTGTGTCTACCCTGTTGCATACCTTTGTGTCATCTGCAAAAAGGCACATTTTACCCTCAATTCCATTTGCAATATCACTAATAAAGATATTAAAAAGCACCGGTCCAAGTACAGATCCCTGGGGTACTCCACTTGTAACCTTTCCCTCCTTTGACTGTACTCCGTTTACTACAACTCTCTGTTTTCTGTCCTGCAACCACGCTCTTATCCATTCAACTATCTTAGAATCCAATCCCAAGCTTTCAAGTTTATTTAACAGTCTGCGATGTGGGACAGTGTCAAAAGCTTTACTAAAGTCTAGATAAGCTACATCTACAGCCCCACCTTGATCTATTACTTTAGTCACCCAGTCAAAAAAGTCAATAAGATTTGTTTGACATTATCTTCCCCCAGTAAACCCATGCTGTTTTGGATCCTGTAAATTGCTGGTTTTGAGATATTCTACAACTCTTTGTTTTAAGAGTGTTTCCATCAATTTCCCTACTACTGATGTAAGGCTCACTGGTCGATAGTTGCTTACCTCTTCCTTGCTTCCACTTTTGTGCAGTGGGACTACATTCGCTGTTTTCCAGTCCTCTGGGATTACTCCAGTAGCTAGTGACTGGTTGAATAATTCTATTCTTGGTTTTACCAGCTCCCCTTTAAGCTCTTTTAGTATCCTTGGATGTATCCCATCTGGCCCCAATGATTTATCCACTTTCAGTTTTGAGAGTTCTGTGAGGACCTTCTCCTCTGTAAATGTACTTGTCTCTCCCTCAGTTTTCTGACTATACTTGCAACTTAACTGTGGCCCCTTCCCCTCTCTTTCAGCAGTGAATACTGAGCAGAAATAATTATTAATATTATCTGCTATAACATTGTCCCCCTCAAGAAAACTTCCACTCTCTGTCTTCAGTCTAATTATTCCACTTTTTGTTTTTCTCCTTTCACTTATATACCTAAAAAAAGTCCCCCCCCCCCCCCTTTACCCACTGACTGGGCCATTTTCTCTTCAGCCTGTGCTTTTGCACATCTGATTACCTTCTTAGCCTCCTTCTGTCTAACAAGATACACCTCTTTGTCCTCATTCTTCTGCGTCTGCTTAAATTTCTTAAAGGCCAACTTTTTTGTTTTCACAATACTTGCTACTTCTTTTGCAAACCACAATGGCTTTCTTTTTCTTGTGTTTTTCCTAACTCTTTTGACACAAAGTTCTGTTGCTTTTAGAATTGCACTATCATATCTGCAATGTGGTTAGATTTGTAGGTACTTGTTTCCTAGCACGGCCACAAATCTTGGCCATCGGGGGTAATTTTAGTGGCCTGCGACGCGACCGACGCGATGCCCCCGATTTTTCCATTGAAATGCATTGAAAACAGTGAAAAATCGGGTCGGTCGCGTCGTGTGCGGCTAAAAATGCTTAAATGGTCCACCCGCGATTTCCCCATAGGGAACAATGTTAAATGCCTCAATTTACCCGCGATGACCCCGATTTCCCATAGGAAACAATGTTAAATGGGTCAATTTGCCCAAATCATCATAGGGAAGAATGGTAAATGGGCCAGAAAGCCCAAAAAACCCCCCTGACCAGTGAAATGTCCCCCCAAAAGTAGTTCACGCCACCCCGCGATGAACGTGAACCCGAAGCGTGGCGAGCGCAGCGAGTCCGCGAGGGGCGGCGGTACGCGTCCTCCGACCTTTTCATACCCCCACTATCCACTAGGGCGTGGAGTGAGAATAGAATAGTGTGGCGAGCGCAGCGAGTTCCGCGAGGGGACGCGGATACCTTCACGGGCTTCACAGGTATCCGCGTCCCCTCGCCTCGCTGCGCTCGCCACACTATTCTATTCTCACTCCACGCCCTAGTGGATAGTAGGGCGGAGGACGCGTACCGCCACCCCTCGCGGGCTCGCTGCGCTCGCCACACTTCGGGTTCACGTTGATCACGTGGTGGCGTAAACTACTTTTGGGGGGACATTTCAATGTTCAGGGGTGTTGTTGGCCCATTTACCATTGTTCCTATGATAATTTGGGTAAATTGAGCCATTTCATATTGTTTCCTATGGGAAATCGTGGTCATCGCGGGTAAATTGAGGCATTTAACATTGTTCTCGATGGCCCCGATTTTACCCCCGATGACCGCGATTATGATCGTTGTGGCCGTGCTAGGAAACAAGTACCGATTTGTATTATGTGCAAGCTGGATCTAGCTTGGAGGAGCATGGTAAGTGTTCCCTGACGTGCCTGGCCTAAAGAGACCCCCAATACTGGTGGACAGGTCAACAGTGTGTAAGTCAAGAGTCAATAGGACTACCACTGTTGGTCGAAAGGCAACATGTCGACACATGAAAAAAGTCGACATGGTCAAGGACGGCACTGACAAAAGCATACCTCCCAACTGTCCAGATTTTCATGTTTTTTTTGGGGGGGGGGAACGGTTCCACACATCTCAGTGTACAGTGTAAATGATTGCCGCTTTAAAAAAAACCCCTGGAGATTTCTTTCCAAATCTTTCACGTTCTGATTCTCTCATCCTGTTACATTTCCTGCAGTATGTTTAATTCTTCTTGTTTCCAATACAGCTGGGCATACTTAGCTGATGACCGGAGACTACTTGGCGGCTGCCCCTATTCAGAGGACCAGACATGAACATTCATTACAGAACAGCAGCCGCAATGCAGAACTGGGCTGACGCTGAAAGTGTGCCGGTCAGCAGGGGGATGACTCATGTCGGTTGTTGGTACGACCCACAAGAAGGAAATGTCTCCTGCACTGGCTGATTCCTCCTCTGTGTCTCAAACACTGAACGGCTGGTGTCTGGATAGTCCAAAAACGTCTGTAGGTTGGAATATAGCACCAGACAACCCAGGTTTGACAACGGGTGGACAGCAAAAAGATCGACAACCATTAGGTCAACACAATTAGGTCAACATCCATTTAGGTTGACATCCATTAAGGTCAACATACAACCATGGGGTTTTTCACTTTCTTTGGAGCTGACGTGTGCCGACAGGCGGTATTTCATGCCCTACCATCCACTAGGGAGAACAAAATAGTGTGCCCGAAGCATGGCAGGGACGCGGTGCTACGTTTTATTGTCCATGTCGACTGTGTTTACATTTGTAACAAAAAATATGTGAAAAACACCATGTCGACCTTTCACATGTTGACCTAATGGTGGTGTCGACCTAAACCCATGTTGACCTTTTTGAATGTTGACCTTGCATGTCGACCTTAATCCATGTCAACTTAAATGAATGTCGATCTAATGGTTGTCAGCATTTTTGCTGTCTAGGCGTTGTCCCACACCCGTTCGATTATAGCTCAGATCAGAGCTGAGGAATGAAGATTTTAGATATATTATTTTAATATTATTTAGGATAGCTGAATTAATCAATTACCTATTCATTATATTATTCATTTGATACCTTGATGTTTAGATTATATTATTATTCGGTATTTGTGTATTAGCACGGCGCACAAATTTACTACGTACGCAAACATAGTGAAATCGCATCGCATTGCATGCCGTTATGGTATGGCATGCGATGTGATTTTGAGGCTTATAATGACATTTAATGTACTATAGCATTAAATCACATATAATGTCATTTATTAATGCCCCCCCCCCCAGTATCGACGTGATCCTGAAGCGTAGTGAGTGCAGTTGTACGCGTCCGACTGACCTTTTCATACCCCCACTATCCACGCCGGTGTGGAGTTTACTTTTATATAGTGTGGCGAGCGCAGCGAGCCACCGAGCCCCGCGAGGGGATGTGTATTATGTTACTTGTATTACGCTTCTCCTCGCGGGGTTCGCCACACTATATAAAATCAACTCCACGCCGATGTGGATATTGGGGGTATGAAAAGGTCGGTCGGACGCGCTCGCCACGCTTCGGGATGACGTGGATAGTGGGGGGGGGGGGGGGGCAAAATAAATGACATTAATGTAATTTTACCATTAAATGGCATTATTCTAGGTTCCATCAGAACCGGTATCTCATTGCATCGCATGCCATACAATAATGGCATGCGATGCGATTTTTTGTCGCATCCTATCTTTTTAATGGATTCTTTGACACAGAGCAGTGAATACATTAGATAGGAAAATCGCATTGCATCGCATGCCATACAATATGGCATGCAATGTGATTTCACTACCGTGAATAGCCCTCTACGCAAACGAGTAGTAGTGGGCGCCGTGATAATACACAAGTACCTATTATTCACTCCATCTATTTTTTCTTTTTTTTCTTTTGATGTTTTGGCACTGTTTTAAAAACGACAAAGTATTTAAACTAAAGAAGAGGGATGTGAATGGATGTACATTATATGTAAACTTGTTGAATTAATCATTCTGATATTTATAGACTGTTATAAATATATGTAAGAAAGTTCTCTCCTTGCTAGATACCTTGTGGTATAGTGAGCAATTATGCACTTCAATCATCAACACCAATATTAATTAATGGTAACCAATGAGACTGACATATTTTTACGTGCTGCAGATAAAAGGACACCAACCCAAAGAACACAACACTCTGGGCCAGATGTATCAAGCTTCAAAAAGTGATAACGTGGAGAGGGATAAACCACCAGCCAATAAGCTCATGACAGTTAGGAGCTGATTGGCTGTCTGTTTATCACTCTCCATTTTATCACTTTTTGAAGCTTGCTACATCTGGCCCTCTTCGATAAAGCTGGCAGTGGAGCGAAACGCATCACAGGACTTCATTTTTATGCTATATTCCAGCTTCTGTTTATTCGCAAACCGTCAGAATTGTATGGACTATCCAGACACCATTGGAAGGGGTCTTGGAAAGGCAGGCGAAGGGTCTCTGTGAAGCCCAGCAGGTAGGTAGATTCGTAGTGGGCATCCCAGCAAAACAGACAGCAACTTGTAATAGTGAGTGCTCCAGTCAGAAGCAGAGAAAAGATAGGTACCGGTGTTAAAGGCACCACATCCAGACAGTAGGAGATGAGGGGGCACAGCTGATCCAGCAGGCAACTGCAGTCTCTCAAACTATTGCAGATAGTCAGGTGTAGCAGCATATAGCTCCAGAGGAAGGCACAAAGGCAGGCAGAGGGGCTCCAGGGAAGATTGACCCAGGGGACACAACCCTGGACACCTCAGACCTGTGGCACCCAGCATTGCCGGTACATAGTCCTGTTGCCACCTTCAAATACCACTGATGGAACACATTTACGTCCCATTCTGGCACACTTGTGTAAGAGTACAGTAGTGTGTGCCATGTTAGGAGGATGAAGGTACAGTACTGTGGGCCTGATTCAGACGTGAGCTCACAGCTGCGAATGCGCACAGCAGGCGATTGATACACTACCCATGTGTACGGTTCTCAGTACGCATGTGCGAGGCCGTCCTGCGATGAAGTCCTGCAACGTTTTCTAAATGCACAGCATTCGCACGGTGATTGACAGGAAGTAGGTGTCTGGGGGTGAAAACCGGACGTTTATTGTGAGTGCTAAGAAAAACTTAGTGGTGCCTAGGAAAAACTAGTGCCAGCAGAAAGTCGCACCCCCCGAATCAGACACTCTACACTGCACTGTGCCCCTAATACTTTTCAATGAGTAGTGGGAACAACTCAGATGCACGAGTGCTGCAGCGGGTGTGTGCCTTTCACAAAGCATGTAACATGTGCAACATGGCGGAGGCTCGATGGGTGTGGCTATATCTTTATCTTGAACCCAATTCCTAGATTGAATAGGTAGGGTTCTATTAATTAATGCCACCCAAAGATGGCGTTACTGGCCAAGTTCATTGCATTCACTGACTAATAATCCCAAAATGGGATTTTGAATTATAGGATGTAGTGCATACAGCTCAAAGCCACTTACGGCATACTTACCTTACTTTAGAGTAGGTAACCTGCAGTAAAGTTTTTTTTGCGGGGGTCTCTGACATCATCAAGCCCCGCCCCCCCTTTGACAAAATGCCACATTGCACAAGTCCTCAAGAGTGGGCAGAGCTGATATGATGCAAATCCAGTCATTTTTAGCCCAACCCCACGTGAACGTCTTTATCTCTTGATCCTGCCTGCTTCACTAGAGTGCAGACATACCCTGCTCTTACATGGTTGTAGGGGACTCCATGAGAAATCGTGAGCCTCCTACAACTTCTGGTAGAGTAGGCAAAGTATGCCTTGGGACTCATTACCACATGCATCCCCACCCACTTGAAGACAAGCCATTTAGGATACACACTGCATCTTCCAAAAACCCATTCCACATAAAGAAAGTAAGTAAGCAAGTGTTATACTGGCTGCTAACTCTTCTTGTATAGAAAAAGGGTGGGCGACTCGTTTATGAGGTGAGGAATGTTTGAGGTGTCTAAATTCAGTGTAAATCTATTATAACAATAAAAACAAATTCATTCATCAAAGGTTGCTCCGAGGTATGCTATAAATTACTAATATAATATGTGATGTGTCGGTAGATGCAGATCCAAAATGAGGCTTGGAAAGTCCGTGGACTAAAACAGAGACACTCTAAAATGAGGCTTGAAACTCCTATTATCCAATAGAGAAAGAGGGGGGCGGACACCAACATTGCACCGCACACTTGGAAGTGACTCTGCTACCAAGCACACCGTTAAAACGAGGCTTGGAACGCTAAACATCATGCCGCACATCCGGAAGTAACTCCAATATTAAGCATACTGTTGAAATGAGGCTTGTAACACACGCCACCCATTGGAGGCAGCAAAGGGGGCGTGTACTAATACCGGGCTCCGTACCCGGAAGTAACACTAATCATAAGCACAAACAGCTGGAAATACCCTATTTAAGGTGAACCCTGTAGCTTACACTCCAGCTCAAAATCTGAGGAAGCCGCCGTTTCCCAACGGAGGCGGGGAAACGCGTCATTGAGCAGATATATTTCTTTCATCTCTCCGCAATATTGGACGTCCCACTACCTGTCACTGTGCAGCTGTTCAACTCAGCAAATACACCATTCCTGGTGGAATGAGCCCGGGCTCCCTACTATAAAAAGCCAGGATTACTACTACTTCTATTGACCGGCTTACCAGCTAAAGGTACAGGGTGGACGTCCCTACACTATAATTTTTACATATTTTTTAATTCTCAGAAAGACTATTTTTGTTTTTTTCTTTTGTCTGGCCAGACGTAACCAAAGAATCCTCTATCTGAATGAAGTTATAAAATACACTACCCCGGGACAGATATTGAGGTCCTGGTTCCAAAATATCCAGGCGTGATACTAAGGTCTTTTATAATATTTGATGTTTATGTATTTATGTCTAAGATGTACACACACATAATATTTTATAATTAGAGTTATACCGTGTTCTATCACTGGCCAGTGAGTTTCTATATAATAAATTTATATTTTATACATAGTTTCTAGCGCGTCGTAAATATATTTTTTTCTTTTTCTAAATCTGACACCCATCACAGCTCAGCTCTGAAGAAAGGTGAGTCACTAACCCAGTTTTGTCACTCTGGGCGCATTCTCTGTGCTATCTGAGCTGCTGGACTACCCCTAGACACTGTTTAGGGGCCGCTGTTAGAGAATGTCCCCCAACTGTTCTACACTCTCGGAGGAACAGCAGGACAGTTCCCCACCAAAATCTGGATGGTTGGAGGGCATGCAAGTCTGAGAGGCTCTACCAAAGTTACTATCAATCTATTTATATTGTCTGACTATAGACATTGCCTGGCTGTATGCTTGGTTTTATGTACCTGTTATCATACTGTACGTCACAACTATCCCGATTTTCCAGAAAATGGGACTGTCCCACCTACATGCAGCAATTTCCCCAGGTGGAGCAGGGGAGGGCATTTAGGAGACACTCTTCTGGGCCCAGATCACTGTTGCCAACCATACACCTGCAACAATAGGAAGGACACTCACACAGAGTGGCAATTGGACCTAGCCAGGGGTGTACCGAGATATTCGTAGGCCCCATAGCAAAAGTTTGTAAGGGCCCCTTTTTATCATCTGATGGTGATATATGTAAGTAAAACATATTACTTAGACATTAAAGATGCTATGGGGCCCTTCAGTTCCGGGACCCATAGCAGCTGCACCCCTTGCACCTATCGTAGTTACGCCCTTGGAATAAGTTTATTTCAAGTTTAGTTTTGATTGGATTGTGTACACGCCATATATCATCATCTGAAGGGAGAAGCTGAACACGAAGTGCATAGAGCAGCGGTGTAACAATGTCACCGCAGCCCAGGTACTGGTGTTCGTGTGGGGTGGGGGGTGGTGCGACACAGTCACTATCTGTACTTTTCATGTAGCCTTGCAGCATAGAATCTTCTTAAAAACAGACCACCAAAAATGGCCGCCTTTAGCATCTGCCAGGGAAGCCCACTGCATACAGCACTACCCAGAAGTGCCTGATTCTGGGAGAGCTGGCGCTCTGTGAACATCTAACCCCTGGCAGAGAGTATCTAACCTCTGACACTGGACAAGAAACCCATGACAATGATCATGTAATGCCTGCAATGAGCATGAAACAACTGTAAGCCCTGATAATGAGCATGTAACTCCTGCAATGAGCATGAAACACCTGTAACCCCTGGCAATGAGCAAGTAACCCTTAGCAATGATCAAAAAAACCTCTGGCAATAAGCATGTAACCCCCTTGCAATGTGCAAGTAACCCCTGGCAATGAGCATGTAACCCCTGGCAATGAGATGAGCATGAGGTTAGAAATAGATAAATGAACGGGGGGGGGGGGGGCATCAGAAACTCTTTGCTGCAGTAGGTGCAAAATTTCAAGTTACATTACTGGCACAGAGGAAGGACTGACTTGGCACACTAGAAGGTTTAACAGACGCATTAAGGTTATCATTGTGCTCTCTGTACTCTATTATGATTCATATTGTTATCTGATCATTAATTAAGGCTGAAGGTTAGGGTAAAAGTACCAGAAATCTTTGATGGAACAGTTTACCTGATAATCTGGGGCTAAAAATTAAACATGCTGCTGATTTTATGTAGAAGCTCAAGCGATAATATTTATTGAAGGTGCATACTTATTACACAATGTGTGTGGGGGGGGGTTATTTAGTAAACCCATCCCCCTCACACTGAGGACAGCGCCGCCGTGTGTATACAGTTGCAGACCAGCAAGTAATGGGAGCTGAGTTACCAAGTGTCACACAAAACAGCTTTTTAAGCTGGGCCAGTGGCGGTTTTTACCTATGAGCTGCAGCCGGGAATGCTCTGTGTGGCAGGGACCAGGAGGAGGAGGAGGAGGAGGAGGAGCCAAATAGCTTATGCACTGTACATGTTATTCTTCAGTCTTTCCCCAGTTAAATGCACATCAGGATGATAACAAGACGCACAAGCAGAAATTAGAAGTGAAAAAATATTTGTAAAATGCTTATTTATTATAAATGTGCTCTAATGTTAAACACTGCTGATTATAACCCAACAAACCAGCTCTAATTATGTCCGACTTTATCCAGCTGCTTTGTGCCACAGTTACAAACTCTGCTCCCATTACATTGGCGGAGTTATATGTTTAAAAAGGCCTAAACATCTTGATCCGACTGTTTACAGGCCATTCATATTTGGAGCTGAACACTTGTGACGTAGTGAACTCAGACACTATTACATTGCCCGGCTTAGTAAATGGTAAAATCCCTGTGCGGGCTCCTGCATGTGCGCTACAGTACGTGCGCACGCACAGTCAACCAATCATCGATCGGATTTGAATTGACACCACTGCGATCAGGTCTGAATAAACCCCCACTATGGGAGCTGTGAGGAGGAGGGAACTTTCTGCAGCTGGTACCACCTCGAGGCACCCCCAGCAGGGTGCCTCGAGGTGGTACCAGCTGCAGACAGTCCGTTCCTCAACACTGTCCTGTGGAGGGTGGCAGTTGGTAGTGCCCCTATCACTCGCTGCTCTGCATGGAATAAATGCTGTGCAATAGTGATGACAGCAGAAGAATGACCCATTGAGGCCACACCCCTGTCCATCACACAACTTTATAAGGACAGCTGGGCCAGTGTGCCCCAATTTACTACACGACCTTTGCTGTGAAAGACAAGCTGCATGCACTTTTTTTTTATCATAATGATTCATTTGTAAGCAAGTACAGACGATTACACATGGACAACATAAATGGATACATATGCTTTAAAAACAAGCATAATTGAGTAGAAAACATATAACTCAGACAAAATAGAGTACAAGGCACATGGAAATAATGGGGCAGATGTATTAAGCCCTGTGAAGAGATAACCTGGAGATAAAGAGGAAGGAGATAACGCACCAGCCAATCAACTCCCAACTGTCATATTTAAAACACAGCTGATTGGCTGGTGCGTTATCTCCTTCTACTTTATCTCCAGTTTATCTCTTTGCCAGGCTTAATACATCTGCCCCATTATAACTTATTTACTAAGATGGGAGTTCTATTGAAGCATACCCTCCAAATGTACCGATTTAGCCAGTACAGAAACGTTTTTCAACGGTCTGTACCAGCTAAAACCGGTTGTACCGACTGTACCAGTTTTCTGCCTGAGGCAATGGAGTTGCCACTTGTCCATTGTCTCTGGAGCCCGGCTCCATGTGTTTGGAGTTGAAGTAAGGAGGATTGGAGCTATAACAGCGTGCGCTGTTACTCCCGTTCCGCGATGCTTACTGTGGGTGTCGTGATCTAGTTTCTGGTTGCGGACGTGATGTGTCATCCATCCACGACCACAGAGGGCATGGGTGGCCATGACGCTGCCTATGGAGACTCTAGTTTTTGGTTGCAAATGTGTCATTTGTCCGCGACCACAGAGGGGCCTTCATCTAGAGCAGTGATGGCTAACATTGACGCACCAGCTGTTGTTGAACTACACATCCCAGCATGCCCTGCTACAGGCTGCAGTTTTAGTATTTGGCCATGCTAAAACTGATGCTGGGCATGCTGGAATGTGTAGTTCAACAGCAGCTGGAGTGTCAAGGTTAGCCACCACTGCTCTAGAATAAGTCCATGAGCTGCAGTGCTAGGTGAAGCACTTTCCTCCACCAGACATCCACCGGTAAGCAGTGGTGAATGTGGAGTTGCCAAGAAGCATCTTGGGAAAAAATGGCCAGTATTCATTTGATTTGACCACGCCCACTTTGTCAGGGGTGACACCCACTTTAACCATGACCAATGGGGGAAGAGAATGGGTCTGATGAGTCAGTGGGAAAACAAAAGGGTGAGCAGGAGAATATCTGTAGAAAAGTATCGAATAGAGAGGACAAGTCGCAATACTAGACCAGGGAGAGACACATGTGGAAGATCATACCAAGGCTTCCAAACTGCTTGAACCACTTTGGAGGCTATTCCATTTTAGACACATACCATACCCTGCCAATCAGTTCACGGTCCACAGCATATGAGATTATACTGGTGAAAATGATCCCCACGCTCCATGTACTGACCAGGGCAATTTTCCTTCTTTCCTTATGTATCTTGAGATGGCTGGCCACGCCCCATCAAGCAGCTAGCCACACCCCATCAAGCATTTGGCCACACCCTATGAAACCACTGGCCACACCCCTTCAGCTTTGTGGCATTACCCTAGGCACCTACCCATGCATTTTCCCATGTTGTCCCTTCATGTTCCATTCTGATTCTGCTTGGTGACCCTGATAAGATGTATACCCTCATAAGGAAGACGTATAAATCCATGTGCCAGAGGTAGTATGACAGGAAGTTTATTTTATTCCTAAAAGTGTTTAACAAATTCTGGGCAGAACAAAAGTTGATTGTTGTGGTCTAAGAATAGAGAATAATTTTCCTGGAACCATGACAAAAAAATTGTTACTGATGAACAGACAATACATCTGTAGTGCAGCCAGATCAAGGAAAAGAACTTGCACGTTTCTTACGGGAAACGGTCATCTGTCAGACCACACTTAGGTCGACAGTCATTAGGTCGACCCCGGAAGGTCGACGGGGTTAAAGGTCGACATGACTTGAGGTCGACATGGGTTTAGGTCGACATGAGTTTTTCACTGTTTTTTGAGCCGACATGTGCCGACAGGCGGTGTTTCATGCCCTACCATCCACTAGGGCATGGTGGGAGAATAAAATAGTGTGCCGAGCGTAGTGAGGCACCGTGCCCGAAGCATTGCGAGCGAAGGGAGGGGCTGCGGTTCAACTCCAACTGTGTCGACATTCGGGTAAATAAACTGTGAAAAACGCATGTCGACCTAAACCCATGTCGACCTTAAGTCATGTCGACCTTGGGGCCAGTCGACCTTCCGGGGGTCGATCTAATGACTGTAGACCTAAGTCTGGTCTGACAGATGTACCGCTTCCATTTCTATTTCTTACATAGTATTAATAGAGCAACTCCGTCTAAACTGACTTTTATTCTGACCGCAGATTCCCGAATATTGGGGCAGAACACATAAAAACACCTGAAGGAGTAATGTGGTTTTAACCCCTGGTACAACCAACATTTATAGCATTTTACAATAATCTGTTATGTATGTTGTATGATTGATTTTGGTTATTTTATATTTATATATATATTTTTATACCACAACCGGTTCCTACGTAGTATGAGGATTCAATCAACTAAAAATATTTGTAATCCACATATCTGTCTTCGTTGTATATTTGTGCAAAATCAATTACATTTTTGATAGCTACAGTAGTCCAGAAAACATATTATCACACAGAAAGTATAGTCATTATTTTCATGTTATCCTGAGAGAAAAAAAGAAAGAAAAGAATGTGACAGAAGCTGCGGTACTTGTGTATTTTGGCGGCGCCCATTGCATCGCATACCATAAGGCATACGATGGTATGCGATGCGACGCGATATCGCGCGATATTGTACAATGGCATACAATTTTAAAATTGTATGCCATTGTATATGGCAGTGGTTCCCAAACTGTGCGCCTAGGCTCCCTGGGGTGCCTTGGAGCACTTGCAGGGGTGCCTCAGATTGGTGGTCTAGAACGAATTAAAATTATTTATGGCCAATGAAACAGACAAAATCAGTGCTTGGAGCTTCCAAATATAAAATATGTGGGGAAACAGAAGTGAATCGTGTTCCTCACCACATAACTGGACCTAAGGATGACATTTAAACACAACTTATTTCATTTTTTTTTAATTCTTGGTAACAAACTTGGGCCTAGGGGTGCCCTGAAAAATATTCTGATACTCTAGGGTGCCGTGATTCAGAAAACTTTGGGAACCTCTGGTATATGGCATACAATGCGATGCGATTAAACATTGCATAAGCACCCTAATGGGTGCTTACAATGTTAAATGCACCCCCACTATAAACGTGAACCCGAAGCGCGGCGAGCCCGCAAGAGGCGGCAGTACGCGTCCTCCGACCTTTTCATACCCCCACTATCCACGTCGGCGTGGACTTGAGAATAGAAAGTGTGGCGAGCGCAGCGAGCCCTGCGAGGGGACGCGGACACCTGTGAAGCGCGCGAGGGGACACGTATACTTTCTATTCTCAACTCCACGCCGAAGTGGATAGTGGGGGTATGAAAAGGTCGGAGGACACGTACCGCCGCCGCTCGCCACGCTTTGGGTTCACGTTTATAGTGGGGGGGTGGTGGCGTGGGGGTGCATTTAACATTGTAAGCACCCTTTAGGGTGCTTATACAATCTTTCATCGAATAGGGAGCAAAAATCGCGTTGCATCGCATCGCATGCCATCGGGTGCATGGCATGCGATGCGATGTACTCATCGCGCGATGGAGATCGGGGGCGCCGCCAAAATACACAAGTACCGAAGCTGCAACCAGTTTAAGGGCCTTATTCTGGTTCACTCTTAGGGCAGTATTCAATGCTCCCGATTCACCGTTGTTGTTGTTTTCGACGAATCGGGCTGTTTTCACTCCTTGAGGTGAATCTTTTTCACAGAAAATCTGATTAACCCTATTCAATGTTCGCCGAAAGCGAAGAGTGAACGCCGGCCAGTTCTCAGTTTCATGCTCACTGCAATGCGCTGGTGTATTTCAATGGGGTTTTCACTGGGATTCGCTAGGATGGAGAACTGCTTTCACCATGATTTTCACCATGATTCACGGTTTTGCATTCAACATCTTTTTAAGGCGAACTGGAATGTGATATAAAATAAAGGTTTTTTGTTGTTGTCAAAAAATCAGTAATTTTATTCTGTGAAGGAGCATGCTATTTTTATTCATGTGCTTGCAGCTCAAGAATATATATTTAATTTTTAAATAAATAAAATATATATATTCGCTCGGATGCGAATTTGCATCCGTGCGAGTGACCCAGATCCCACCTTGCGAATAGTGGTACACCGGCCCACCATTCGCAAGGTGCGTATGTTTGCACTGGCTGCGAATGGATGTTTTACATAAACATCCATTCACAGCCAGCGGGGGAACACCCACATCTTTCGATGGTCACCGACCATTGAAAGATGTGGAGCGTGCACACATATGTAAGGTTTCTCTGAGCAACCTTACATAAGCCTGTACGCTCGGGGGGGGGGGGGGGGGGGGGGGGGGGGGGGCGGGTGTCAGCTGCCCGCCCCTCACATGTCCATCAATACCTCGTTAGCATGAGAATGCCCAGTGTTCTCATGGGAACGCCCAAGAAATGCTGGGTGTTCCCATATGCTAGTGGTCCAGCCCACCACCCCTGTTCGCAAGCATGCGTGTGTGCACCCAGTTTGGTCACCATGGCTGCACGCACCAAGCGCATGCGCAAACATCAGACCTGCAAAATGGACCAGAATAAGGTCCTAGGAACATTGGTAACAATAAATAAAAACACCTGAAGGAGTAATGTGGTTTTAACCCCTGGTACAACCTACCATAATCTGTTATGTATGTTGTACCATTAATTTAGGTTTTTTTTTAGAGATGAGCTGGTTCAGATCCTAGAGATCCAAACTTACCTAATCCGAGACTGGATCCGAGGCATTCGATGGGTCCCGCCATTTTTCTGAGTCCAAAACATCATCATCCCGCGTCGGATTCTTGTGAGACCAGAACGCTAAATAAGTCCCCACTCTGGCGCCATCTTCATTCGGCAAGTGAAAGTCAGACAGCACGGATGTGTCCGTGCTGTCTGCAGAGGGGGAGGTCCGATATGGCGGTTGACAGGTCACTGATATGGGGGCTGCAGGGGGACAAACTAAAGGGGGAACTACTGAGCAGCCAAATACAAATACCAATGGGGAACTACTGTGGAATAACCTAAGGGGGAACTACTAAGGGTACTATTCTGTGGCACTACTAAGGGGGCTGCTATATGGGACTGCTGTGGGGGACAAGGTGCTCTCTGAAAAAGATTTTTTTTTTTTTATTGTACTGTATCTGTTCTGCTCAGTGTCTCATATCAATCCAGCTGCGCAGTGTCCCGTATCAGTCCAGGGGTGAGCCAAGTGTGCTGTATAATTCATGGGGTGTTGCTAAGTCTACTGTATAATTCCAGGTGTGCTGCTCTCTTTTTTAATTAAAAGAATAAACGTTTTTCTTTTTCTACTGCAGGAATATGTCTGCCGTATAATTCCATGTGTGCCGCCATCTGTGCCGTATAATTCCATGTGTGCTGTATCAGGTCAGGGATGCCCGCATGTGTGACGCATAATTCCTGGGGTGAGCCAAGTGTGACATATAATTCATGGGTTGCTGCCAAGTCTGCAGTATAATTCATGGGGTGCTGCTAAGTGTGCTGTATCATTCCAGGGGTGAGTCAAGTGCGCTGTATAATACCATAGTCATCCAGCAACCTTGGTGCAACCTTTTGGCCTAAAAACAATATTATGAGGTGTTCAGAATAGACTGGAAATGAGTGGAGATGAATGCTGTTGAGGTTAATAGCAGCATAGGAGCAAAAAAAACAAACCTGTACTTGTGTAGTTTCACGGCGGCACTTCGGGCTGATGTGGATAGCAAAGGGTGTGCCAAATCGCATCGCAGATCGAATCGTATGCAACTTGTATGGAAATATTGCATGCGATTTGCATACGATGCGATCCACAGGGAAGTGCCGCCGTGAAGCTACACAAGTTAAAAAAAAAAAAAAAATCTGCTATTTTTTTTTTTTTTTTTAAATCAGAACCCAAAACCTTGAGGTAGTGTTTTGGCAAAAACCCATTAGAACCCAAAACCTGACAGTAATCAGAACCTAAAATGCGAAAAGTGGCCAGTGCACATCCCTACTGTATATATATATATATTTTTTTTTTAATTGTATTTTTATACAACAACCGATTGCTACGTAGTATGAGGATTCAATCAACCAAAAATATTTGTAATTCACATCTGTCTTTGATGTATATTTGTGCAAAATCTAATACATTTTTTAACAGCTAGTCTAGAAAACATATTACAGTACCACACAGAATTATTGACATGTCATCCTGGAGAAAAAAAAGAAAGAAAAGAATGTGACAGAAGCTGCAACCAGTTTAAATGTTAAGTCACTTAAGATTATACAACGAATAAAGATCTTATCAGTAGGGAACTTTCACAATTTCCGTTATATCAAACATGAACTAATTTCAGCAGAACTCTCTCCATGGATATGATGACCATTAATGCTTTAAAGAGATGTTTTCCAATTCTATAACCGTTTTGAGTTTGTTTGCTGAATGGTCTTTTATACAGTATGTGATTAATGAGTCAGTAGGTAGTCATAGGTCATTGAGATTCCTACAAGTAGTTGAATAAACATTGTAGTTCAAGTAATCTACAGTGAATCTTCATAATTTGCACTGTATTGTCTCATTGGATCTATTTATTAAGCACCTTCTAGTAGATAGATATAATCTAATTGGTTGTTATGGAAAATACCCCATCTTTAAATAGAACTCCCATCTTAGTAAATGTACCCCTATGACATCACTAAATAGTGTTTTCACGCATTTCTATATATTTTTTTTTTTATAAATACCTTTTTCAGTGGTGGATCATTTACTGCAGAATAAAAAAAGATGCCCCCAGCTCCCCCCATTAAGGTACAGAGGGTTCAAGCGGGCACTAGACATAGAATGCTCCATTCTCTCCCCCTGATTGTCTGTCCAATTCTATGAATCAGGCCCAATATGGTTCTGATTAGGGGCCAGATGCACTAAGCTTTAAAATGTATAAAATGCAGAGTGATAAACAGCCAGCCAATCACCTCCTAACTGCGATGTCACAGGTTGGGTTTGAAAAATGTCAGGCAGGAGCTGATTGGTTGGTGGTTTATCACTCTCCATTATATCACTGTTGAAGCTTAGTGCATCTGGCCCCAGATCCTAAAACCCATTTGTTAAAATGATCATATAGTAATGCTTAAGGTCAGCTTTACAAAGACCATCAACAATCCCCGGGGCAATTGCTAAAGGTGGCAGGGTTTAAATTCAGGAAGAACTGCTTCAAATGTAGGCAGTTCTAAGTGGCCTACTCCACAGGGGATACGGTCTTATTGTCGGCCAGACTTAGGTCGACACCGTTGGGTCGACAGGCAACAAGGTTCTAGGTCGACATTGATGAAGGTTGACAGGTGTCTAGGTCGACATGAGACTATGTTTTAGGTCGATAAATGCGTTAGTTCAACATGGGTTTTTCACTGTTTTTTTGAGCCGACATGTGCCTACAGGCGGTATTTCATGCCCTACCATCCACTAGGGCGTGGTGTGAGAATAAAATAGTGTGCTGAGCGCAGCGAGGCACCGTGCCCAAAGCGAGGGGCTGCAGTTCACGTGGTCAACGTTTCAGAACTGTGAGTTCTTTTATTTGTAATTGTCCTTATTTGGACTCTGAGTGCCCTCCACCTACATCTTGTAATCTCGTATATCTATCTATCTATCTATCTATCTATCTGAGAGCTGCTCCTGGAGATAGACTAACCAACCGCTGCTGTGCAGCATCCGACAGAAGGGGGCACACGAGGCATTTGCACGCCCCGTTCGGTCATAGCCTGCTGCCTCCCTCCACTCATCCTGACCATCCCTTTGAAGCGGGCAGGGAATCTGCTTCACGCTGAAGTCAGATGGCGATCTGGCGATGCTTAAGGCTGGCTGACAGGCGCTCCATCTGTATGCTATTTTTATTGCTTCCTGTAACTGCATTATATTACCCCTGCTCCTGTCTGTACTGGATCTGTATTGTTTTTCCTATAATGCCTTGTATGTTTAAAGAGAATCGATCACTGATTTTAGGCTGATCCCAATTCCTGGCTGGCCAGCTCCGACTATTGGCTTCTCTGCTCAACATGCAGACAGACAGGATTGAGCTGAAAGGCCCCGCCCAAGTGACACACCTCCATGAGGTGCTATTCTGCCCCATTTTCTATAAGTAGGCACATAAGGATTCCCTTCCGCATAAAACTACAATGAGAAATTAATTATTTGGTATTTTTTTGTCAGACTGATAAGAGTTGCTAAAACAGCAATGCAGATGTAGCTTTAATAGTAAGTCACTACAGACAGTTTTGTTAATCGATTTTATTAAAAAAAAAAAGAAAAATTGTACTCACTGTTGTACTCACATTGCAATCTGACATAATAAAAAAATTAACGCATATAAAAATAAAACAAAATCAGGCTTGATCATCTCTGTATCTTGCACAAAACGTACAGTACGTAAATTGTATTTAATAATGGAGAGAATAATGGTACTGCAGCCTAATATTACTATAGTCTGAAATTGTAAAGCATGTTGGCGTCAACACAGTCTTATCTTCTTTTATATCTTACAAATTAAATAGAGCTGGAACAATAAACAGTGTGTAACACACTTCACATCAATATCTTAACTAAACCTGCAACAGTTACTGTAAGGAAGCTACACCCAGTATTATCTGGAAACGAAAGCATGTGCAATGGGTTCAACTGTAGTCCCATCTTATGCAAATACCTTTATATTTGTTATTGTGCAAGATAGATTTTTATAATACAACCATTTCTGTGAGAATCTTGTTTTACATTTGATTCATAGATTATCTATTATTCACTTGGAAGGATGATTTTATATACACTTGTGACCTTTACTAGTAACTTTTATATACAAGCATTACGGTGAGCCTTCCTATAATATTAAAATTTCTAGCCATGCTCCAAAATAAAAACAGCCTCACCACTATTAAATCAATTTATAAAACAAGATAAAAGGGTATTGTGGGGGTTATTCTGGTTCACTCACAGGAAAATTCCTTCTCAAATGGACAAAACTATGTGCACTGAAGGTGGAGCTGATGTAACATGTGCAAAGAGAGTTAGATTTGGGTGGGGTTTTACGCCAAAGTAAGATCTATATTGCAGTGTAATAAAAAAAAAAAAACCCAAGCAGTATTTTCCCTGCACAGAAACAAAATAACTCACCCAAATCTAACTCTGCACGTTACATCTGCCCCACCTGCAGTGCACATGGTTTTATCCATTTGAGAAGGAATTTGCCTATGCGAGTGAACCAGAATAAGGGCCTACATCTGTAGCAATGCTTTAAACATAGATTAGGTGTTAAAATCAATCAGGCACTTGCATGTTGCATATACAATATATTTACAAAAGAGGTAAGCATTATATTGAAAGAGCACCCATTACCACCTACGCAGAAGAACCAGGCATTTTGTTGGCGGAAATAATATTAATGAGAATGCGGCCTATAACCCTCTAGAATTGACATCACAGAAGAAAGGATAATGAAAGTTCAGTAAGAACAAGTGACATCAAAGAGACATGATAGAGGAACACAGAATAAAGCCCACAAGTCCAAGCAATGTGACATCACTTAGAATCAGCAAACATAGCCTATAAGTTTAATAGGAAACCATGACATCACATGAGAATTAAGAATTCAGCCTACAAGTCATTGAAGGTGGATTTCAGCAAAACAGAAACGGCGTTACAATAAGCCAGATCTGCATTTTTGGAAATGGCTGTGGACTGTAGAATTCGAGGCCATTTCTCGACAATCCACAGCCGTTTTCACCAACACGCAAACTATTCGACACACGACAGACAGAACATTGAATTACGCATATCTGTCGAGCAGATCAAAAACAGACCAGGATTCTGACAGTCGGAATCCACGATTGAATACCCTCCTCTATATTCAATAGGAAACTGGTGTAGAGAAGAACAGATAACATTTTAAAAGAGGGGGACCTTGTTCTGGCTCTGTGTTGTCCCTTTACTCTCTGGCTTTGCACCAGAATGTACTGCACTTGCACAAGGTTTCTGGGTAAATGGCAACCAAGCCTTATTGCTGAGACATATCTACTGTGCATGCGCAAATCGCCAGGGAAATGGTGCCATTTTACTGCAGATCTCTGTCTGCAGTGTGTGACTTTGGAGGGGTAAGTATAATTATATTTGTGAATGGTATGTGGTGTGCATCTATGTGTACCACACACCCTAACCCATTATAGATTTACCAAAGCTACAAGTTCAATGTGAACCACAGAGGAACAAAGAATGTAGACATAAGTTCACTAGAAACTAGTGAAATGACAGAACAGACCACTTGCAACATCATAGGGAAATAGAGAATGTATCAAACAAGTTCGCCAGAAACCCCTTATAGCATACTGAAAAAAACCCCATAATAAAACAAAAGGGAATGCAGCAAAAAAGTTCATTATGAATGAATACGATACAGGGAAAGAGACAGTAGCATAACAATTCAATAGGAACCAGTGGGACCACTGATATAAAAGAGGAACAGGGAGGAAGGCATAGAGGTTCACTAGGATCCAGGAACATACAGTAACAGGGAATGTAGCATACAACTTCACTAGGAACCAGTGACATCATAGAGGCACAGGGAGTACAGCACAGAAGTTCACTAGGAACCAGGAACATAGGAGAAACAAGGAATGTAGCACACAAATTTGCTAGGAACCAGTGACATCACAGAGGCACAGGGAGTACAGCATAGAAGTTCACTACAAAACAGTGACATCGTAGAGTAACAGGGAATACAGCACAGTTACATCAATACTTGAACTCAGAGGTGGCATTTTCATTCATTTTGGATCAGGTCCACTTACTGTGTGTAGGTGATAGGTACACTTATTGAATATCTATAAAAACTGAGGAACACTGGTGATTATTTTACAGTACAGGTTTCTATAAGGGTATACAGCACTGTGCAATATGGATCCAAACAATACATTTAGAATAAAGGTTACAATTTGTTGTTTCAGCAGGGGTTAATTCTGAGTTGGATGCTAAGAGTCTGTGTTTGCAGGTAGCTGTAGAAGCCAGATTTACTACCCTAACAAAAAAGATACCATACAGAGAGGACTGGGTGCATCTACAAGCGGGAAGTAGTCTCCCACTTTTTTTACACCTATAGTCGCAATGGTCATCTTTAGTAGTGGCACTTGCAAAAGATAAGCCTGAAAAAAACTTCACTTCCCTGCATAGCAGGAACTCCAGCTGCACGCCCACACCACTCAGAATAGCACAGTAATCCAGCTGCACGCCCACACCACTCAGAATAGCACAGTAATCCAGCTGCACGCCCACACCGCTCAGAATAGCACAGTAATCCAGCTGCACGCCCACACCACTCAGAATAGCACAGTAATCCAGCTGCACGCCCACACCACTCAGAATAGCACAGTAATCCAGCTGCACGCCCACACCACTCAGAATAGCACAGTAATCCAGCTGCACGTCCACACCGCTCAGAATAGTACAGTAATTCACCTGCACGCCCACACCACTCAGAATAGCACAGTAATCCAGCTGCACGTCCACACCACTCAGAATAGCACAGTAATCCAGCTGCACGTCCACACCGCTCAGAATAGCACAGTAATTCACCTGCATGCCCAAACCACTCAGAATAGTACAGTAATCCAGCTGCATGCCCACACCACTCAGAATAGCACAGTAATCCAGCTGCATGCCCACAGCACTCAGAATAGCAGAGTAATCCAGTTGCATGCCCACACCACTCAGAATAGCACAGACCTCCTGCTGCATGCCCACACGACTCAGAATGGCACAGACCTCCAGCTGCATGCCCACACGACAGAAGCATATACCTTATGTCTCCCGAACAAGTTCTCTAGAGCTAAATAATGGCTTTATCCCACTACATTTTGTAAACAGTTTAAAAGTCTGTAATGGGTGGTTCCTGGGATATGTAAATGTGCACTTTAACATTTTCTCTTGTAGTCATAAAATGAATAATTAAGCTGTAGTCCCACTGATGGCACAGAAGACATGCAAGGAATTCTGCATCCAGGAATTGTGCATGGTGTCTTCTTGGTATATCTGTAATGAAAATTGGAAATTGTTTACCAAATAGTTTCACCTAGCAACAGATACCATTCATTATTCTCACTTGGTGAATTTACCTTCAAAGCTGTCCAAGGGTAGCAAATAAAGAAACAAAGTGAAACGATTATAGACTGATACACAGATTGTATAGGAGCCATTAAAACACCATACTAGTTGTTTTATATAACCAATGTCATTAACATATACAAGAGAACTATTAAATATCAGTGATATCGTGTGAGGGGGGAAATATTTATCCCACGGCACACTATCTTCCTGTAGACATTCACCTTTTCTCCAGTATGGCTAAATAATACCCCTTTTTCTTCACAACCTTGGCTTGGAACTCCGGTCACACTGAGGGCCAGACCCGGTTCTTTCCAGGTCTTCCCTCTGCAAGCATGTGGAGATAGCATCAACCCAAACCACCGGTGATCCGCCTCTCTGTATACTTTTAGCATGACCCAATTGACACCGTTCACACAGCATGCCACCCGGATCTTTTACCCTATTAAATTATGGCAGTTATACATTGGGCTGATTCAGCATTCACACAGAAGCTGCCTTTTGGTCATAGCCGACGTGCAAATTGTGTAGAATTCTCTGTAGACGCAGGATCAGATCATCTGCAAGAATGTTGGACATCTGAATACTCATGCACCAGAGGCCAGGAAATCTGCGTTGGAGACACAGACCTTGGTGTGCTTATAGAAGGGGACTGATACGCACCCATTATGTAGAGTGCTCACCAATGCTAGCCCAAAGGGCACATAAACCATTGCGTACATCACTGAATCATCCCTATGTTGTATAACAAGCACATTTACAACAAAAACACACAGTCGATTGTGTACTATAAGGATTTAATCTGTGATGTTATTTTACCTTTGAACGGAGAAATGATCACTACTATGTCTACACTTGTCAGTACAAAGCATGCCGTGTTCTATGTACAAAACAGCCTTTCATTTGCATTCAATTTGAATGAAAGAGGTGCTGAATTATAAACAACATGACATAGTTCCGCAGGCACATGCAAAGTAGGAATTGATAACCGTATAACAGCCAGACAGGTATCATTCATAGGATTGTTTGTATTTAAAACAGAAGGCAGAAACAAAAGACAGTACCATAACATCATCATCATTTCCAACAGTATAACTGTTTAGGAGCGTACACACTAGATTACAGGTTCTCAAAATCCTCAGGACCCCACACAGTGCAGATTTTCCAGGTCTCCTCCGAGAATCGCAAGTGAAATAATTAGCTTCACCCGTGGGTCTTTTAAAATGTGTCCACGAGTAATGAGTGCATCTGCCGGGTGACCTGGAAAACGTGAACTGTGTGGGGTCCTGAGGACCGAGTTTGAGAACCCCTGTATCAGAATTTTTTTCAGGGCACCCCTAAGTCACAAGTTTCTTGTTGATAAATTTAGAAAATAATATTAAACCATGGTGGTTATCGAACCCATGACCTCAGCACTGTGAGGCAGTAATGCTAACCATTACACCATCCATACTGCCCCTTCCTTCACTTCACACTTCCACTGATTATCTATTGTCTATAATTCTTGTTAGTCCATTTTAGTAATACTGTGATACTCAATAAACATAATGACAACCTTAGTGTCATTATCTGTAAAGGAGCACCACCTCTACCAAGATATACTGATTCATTTATTCATAATTGACATAAAAAAGTTTTTTTTAGACATTTTGAATTGGACCTAACTGGAAGACCCCCCTTTTCTGCTGCCCTCAATTAAACAAATAATCTCCTTTCACACCTGCCCAAATTCCCTGGAAAATCTGCCAGGATGTCAACCCTGCTAGCTTAGCAGGGTTGCACCTGTGACCAGCCTGAGTTACTGGCTGGTGTGAAAGCTACTGACTCGGGCAGTGGGGTCCGGGCAGCGGGTCGTGGGCACTGGGGTCCAGGCACCGTGGTCCAGGCTGCAGGGATGTGGGCAGCAGCAGTTGGCCGCTTGTAGTGCTATTTGCCGGGCAGCGGGTTGGGAAGCGCTGCTGGATTTGAAAACATATTGAAAAGACTGGCTGGACGCTGATTGAGTGTCCGGCCAGTCTTTTCAAAATCAGCAGCGCTTCCCATCCCGCTGCTCTGCAAATAGCGCTACAAGTGCCCAGCTGCTGCTGCCCACATCCCCGCAGCCTGGACCAAGGTGCCCAGCCTCTGCTGCCCGGATCCTCGCAGTCTGGACCACGCTGCCCGCCACCCACACCCGCTGCTGCCCATAGGCGCCCTCCAAGCGATGTCTCTCCCCCCCTCACACCAGAAAATGCAGGGATTTAGGCTAGTGTTAAAGGTGCCAACCCGGGTAAGTCCCTGCATTTTCTGGTGTGGAAATCAGATGGCCCCATTATCAATGAGATTTAGGATACCCAACGAGTTTTAAAACCTGTTGTGTAGGATAAATGGTGCTCCAGCCAATCAGTGCCCAGTTGATCATTTTCAAACACATGACATTTGAGCTGATTGGCTGCAACATCGCTTATCCTACACAAGTTTTAAAACTCATTGTGTATGATAAACCTTGGTGATAAATGCGCCTGTATATCTGCATAGTTTGTGGTATTGCACAAAACTCTTTAAGATCAAGACTCTCTGTATCCTCATGACAAAGAAAACAGCAGTTCTTAGACACAAGTTTGTCTGAAACATTCAAACTAGAATATTGTCTGAGACAATAGACACAGCTGACCTAGAAGTACATGGGAAAATTCCTATCTGTTTCTAAATTGGATCCTTCAGTTTCCCGACTTTGTTTAATGAAGGACCCTGAAAGAACTCCCAAAAGCAGTCATTATCCATTTCCTGTATAGTATACGAGAGATCCACCAAACCTCATCTATCCGAGGCTTTGGTCCAAACGATGCATTAATGTAATTTGGAGAAACTCTCCCATTCACAATCCAGTGTTCAGTCAAAGCTGTTTTTAAAGATAACGCCATAGAACGATCCTTCCCACACAAACAAAACTGTGATAAACGATAGTTAATGCCTTACTATAACAAATAGAGAAGCTAAGGACATTGAATAAACATTTCCCATCTAAAATAAATAAAATGACCCTAATTAAGTTTGGAGATAAATTAAACTCCATAGTAATATTCCACATTAGCAAAGTTATTGTTGCCAAGAGCAATAAGCTGGCAGGATGCTCACTAGCAAGCCTAAACAAAGTCAGGCAGATGATTAATCTCCTGAGCTACAACAGTCAACAGGTGACCTGCGACATACTGTAATACAGCTTCTTTTAGTACTCATTGACTACTCTACGATATAGCACAGTAAGAACAGACAACACTACACAATAGGTAGTTCCCCAACCCTAATGGCGATACATACAGTCACTAGGTCGAACCTATTTAGGTAAAAATGCATTGGGTTAACCAGTGAACGTCACAGGGCTTAAGGTGGCCATACACACGCAGATTTATCTTCAGATCTGGCTGGTTGGAACAAAAACATGGTTATGGATGAGAGCAAATGACAGTTGACCATTTGCTTGGAAATGCTGGAAAACTGACAAACTGTCACTCATCCATGTTTTTGTTCCAACCAGCCAGATCTGAAGATAAATCTTACTAGTGTATGGGCACCTTTAGATTGACATGAGTTTTTGCTGTTTTTTTGTTGCATGCAGTATTTCATTCCCTACCATCCACTACGGCGTTGTGGGAGAATAAAATAGTGTGCCCGAAGCATGACGAGAGCAGCAAGCCATGCAAGGGGATATGCACTTTAACCGTGACTATGCTGATTATGCCGAAATCTGGGATCAAAAGTGTGAAAAACTCATGTCGACCTACCCATTGTCAACCATATGAATAATTAGAAATGAAACATATATAACCAACTTCACTGTATACGATATTAAAGCTGTTAATAAATATTACTGTCCGGGTATTTCTGCAATGCGAATTACATGCAAAGTAAAAGGTTTCTACACTACGATCATCTTATACATGTAGGTGATTAACCCTTTGAGCTCCAATAGAATTTGGTGTGAAAATTGCCAAGCAAAACATTTTTATTCATCTTAATGACCTGTAATGTTTACCTCATATAGGAAATGTAATCTTTTTTTCCCCACACAACATTTTTTACTTGAATTTATATAACAAATGTGAGGGACACTGGCATTTTTTTGCGGATATTTTGTGCATCTCTCAGAGTTGGCACTCAAAGGGTTAATAATTGCTGTGCATATATATTCGAAAAGTTACAGCTTAGAGAGATTGGCGTATACACCATATTTATTTTTATAACAATTATCTTTTTAATAATGATTAAATAAACAGTGGGTGGCTGTTAGCTTACACAGAACCATTCAGTTTCAAGTCACTTAATCCTTGAAAGCTATTTTATTTTAGTTGCGCAAACCCCCAACATTGGGGCTGGGAATGAATTCGCCTTGCAACTAACATTCCTGAATCGGCTCCTTAATGTCAATTAGCATCACTTCATACAAGTTGTGACAAAAATAAACTGAATTGACATAGAAACATAGAATTTGACGGCAGATAAGAACCACTTGCCCCATCTAGTCTGCCCCTTTTTAAACATGTTACCTTAAACCATATTTGATCCTTTGTAAGGATATCAATATGCCTATCCCAAGCATGTTTAAGTTGCTCTACTGTATTTGCGTCTACACCTCTGATGGGAGGCTATTCCATTTATCTACTATTCTTTCTGTGAAGTAATTCTTCCTCACTTTTCCCCTGAATATTCCTCCCTCTAGTGTCAGTGCATGTCCTCGTGTTCTGTTGCTCCTCTTCCTGTGAAGAATGTCTCCCACCTGTACCTTGCTAAAACCCTTGATATATTTGAAAGTTTCTATCATGTCCCCCTTTCCCTTCTCTGCTCTAAAGTATACATCTTTAAATCTTTTACATTTTTTTTAATTTATTTTTTTAATTCAGTAATTTTTATTTGAATTTTCAATTAAACATACATACATACATACACCCCCAATATAAACATAGGACAAGATCAGTACAGACATTGAGTTACACATATGTTAAGGTAACGTCGCAAGGTACTTTTGCAGTACAATATAGACAGGATATCCGTAATAGTAGAATGCTGGTTGAGATCAACAGTATATCAAGGATGTTATGTACGGAAATTGTCATTTGGATAGCTAAATTGCAAGATATAATAATTCCTATCACCCAGAGGTGCCATCTGGGTTCCAGAGAGCAACGGGTACATAATACACATACATTCAAAACAAAATACCACACTGAAATAAGTCGAAAATTCAACATTACCAATAGGAGAGTTTGATATGACATTAATTTTCCCAGTAAAGAAGGATCACTATGCTTAGGAAAAATCAGCATTAGAGTCCGATGTCTGGTCAATCAAAAGAGATAGGAAAGATAAATTAACGAAGCCCACCCTAAGGACCCAACCCAAACCAACCTTATAACCCCCCACCCTGTACAACCCACCCCCAACTAGGCGTACCTGGATCCCATGCCCCCCCAACTAACTATACTAACTAGTCCCCCCCACCACCACAAACACATAAAGAGGAGAGTACACGGACAATAACAGGAGCAAAATTACCAGGATATTTAAGCTAGGTTAAACCTGGTCAGCCTAAGCAGACATATAACTGAGACGATCAATCCCACCCAGCGTATAGCAGAATAGAGAAAAATTGTTTCCACAGCAATGGAAGGTGGTAAAGTGCGTAGTATATATCAAAAATAAAACCACATTATGAACGAATATTGTACTATAAGAGCTAGAAGTAATAAAACATCATGGGCCTTGGGGACACACTAAGAGTGACAAGGATAGGAACTGGGGGATACTATCCCGGCCAGGCCTGCATCCCATATAAAACTATATATAATACAGTTCCTCCATCAAAAATCCAAATGCTCATGTAAAAGCAAACGATAGAAGGATACAAGTTCCAGAAGTGACCAATCCATGCAAGGATATAATGGTGAACACACAAGGAGGGGGTCATCCATCATCAGTTCAGTTGTTAAAGGTGTATGACGGGGCGTCATGGAATCCAACACATAAGCTGGAGACTTCGTAGAGATATCAGTGGGATCCTCCATTGACGGGGCGGCTCTAGTAGTGGTGACTCTAACGGGTACTTGTAGCTCAGGCACAGGATGGGAGATAGTAGTAGTATTGTCAGCAAAAGCACCAAGGATCCTCCACATGGAAGATGTAACTGCCTTGAGGATTTGGTGTAGAGAGCGAGACATCGCTGACAAGTTGTATTTAATACACGTTCCAAGGAGGTAGTGATGGCTAGCACACCACCCACCGCCTCAATGCAGAATTCAGGTGATAAGAAATAAGGCAGAGTAAGTGATTTAGAGCCACTGACAGGACTTCACCAAGTTGCAGAGAGCACCGGAGAGGCACCACACACCCACACAAGTATACCGTCCAGCCTGTGACAAGTAAGTGCGGCAGGAATCAGCACCTCGCCCCTGCACAAATCCCTCCCTGCAAGCTCCAATTGAATCAGGGGCACCTGTTGAGCCCAGCAGAAGCAGGAGCAATTGAACCCAAATACCTCAGCCCAGGAGTCAGGCGAGCAATATGGCGCCGGAGTCTCCGTACGGCCAAGCAGCGCGCCTCAACAGACAACTCCCGCTCTCACCGTCACTCCACCGGAGGGTCACCAGACGGCCCCACCGCGGGGACACCAGTGCAGTCAGTTCTCAGGGCCGCGCCCCAGAAGCACCGTTGCCCAGCAAGGATCGTCGGGGTATCCAAGATGGCGTCCGCAGCCGAAGGAGAGGACTCACAGCAGGCCCCGAGATCTCAGCGCGCCACACAGGAGAAGCACAATTGACTCTGGGGACACAGACACAGCTCCGGAGCCGATAGGGTTAAGTATACGATGTCCTGGGGTCCCGGGGCAGGATATTTAGGAAGGATTTTGTCAGAACTCTCACTCCTCGCACCCGCTCTCGTTGCCAGCCAGACCACGCCCCCACATATTAAGATCTTTTAGTCTTTCCTGGTACATTTTGTAATTTAGGCCATGCACCATTTTAGTTTCCCTTCTTGTACAGTCTCTAATGTATTTATATCCTTCTGGAGATATGGCCTCCAGAACTGAACACAGTACTCTAGATGAGGTCGTACCAATGACCTATACAGTGGCATTACTACTTCTTTATTTCTACTGCGGATTCCTCTCCCTATGACTGATTTATTATGGAGGAAGAGCGGAGATGTTAAACCCACTTTACTCTCCTGGTCTTACCAACCTTCCATTCTGCTTCAGTCATGTGCAAGTCTCCTGGGGCCCCAGCAATGATGGGGATAACAATTCCACATCCCACCTGCATAAATCATATAGTAAGATTCATAAGTTGCTAATTACTACCACACTCTTTCACTTAGTGGTAGAAGCTACTGTAAGTGTACTAGAACGTGGGCAGTCTGTGATCCGTTTTTTTGCTTCTCAAAAGTCTGTCTTCGCCAGTTGGGAAGAATACTTATTGGAAACCTGGCAAATCTGAGATTCTCATTGGGACTTTCCTATATGCTAATCAGTCACTGGCTACACTAGGGATTCTCAAGACAATTTGTCTTATTTACTTTTCAACCACGGTCAGATTTCCCTCTGTACACAGGTGAGTGATAACCTGTTCCATTTGGGAACAGGAACAGGGAGTGTCCACTAAGACCTTTGTTATATCTATTAGACCAGTGATGGCTAACCTTGACACTCCAGCTGTTGTTGAATTACACATCCCAGCATGCCCTGCTACAGTTTTACTATTTGGCCATGCTGAAACTGATGCAGGGCATGCTGGGATGTGTAGTTCAACAACAGCTGGAGTATCAAGGTTAGCCGACACTTTTCTAGACCTTTCGCTCATCCTAATATACTTCAACCAGTTTATTGTTGGAACTCAAAAATCTCAATTTATGTTGTTTATTTTAAGATCTGGCAGACTGGAAACTGTGTCAGTATCTGGAGTAAGCAATGGCCTGGTACAAAGGAGACAAGACTGGCTGCAGAGGAATTCAGACAGGTTCAGGACCAGGTGTGGAAAGGTAACTGACGAGTCATGTAAGATTAACCCCTTCTGTGCGGAAAGTCTGAGAAACACAATGCTTAGACGCAGGGGAGGGCAGCAGCTAGCAATGACATAACCAAACCAGGACCTGGATGCAGCTCAAATCAATGTCCACAGAAAGTAACAATGAAATACTTTATTCAGGCATCAAAGAATAAAGTTTAACTTCCACAGCAAATAAAGTAACTTCCAAGGTACACGAAATGCAGGAGGATAATACAAAGTAATAAGGATAATTGCAGGATGCAGAGTAGTGGGAGAATGCAGGCCAGCTACTCGGGTATATGTTAAGTAATAGCAGGATCTAAAGTACTTAACTGACAAGTCCTTTTGTAAACAGAGAAGGCAAATGTCCAGACCAGGTTGATGACAGAGACAAAGCAAATATCCAGGCAGGTTGATGACAGAGACAATGCAAATATCCAGAGCAGGTTGATGGCAGAGACAATGCAAATATCCAGAGCAGGTTGATGGCAGAGACCAGGCAAATGTCCAAGGCTGATTTCCAGGGGAAGCTGGAGTACAGGCCATCCACACAAGGAACAGGAACTATGACCAGCAGGGTGGAGTCCTACTGATTCCTTTTTATACCATAGCTGAGGTAATCAGTGGATGCAGCTGAGAGCAACATGAAGCACACTCCTAGCTGCCTGCCATTAGCAGACGGCCAGACAGACAGGACAGAGTGTAAGGCCGGTTTCACACACTCCGGCTCCTGCCGGACGGTGAAATCCCGCACGGCCAGGGAGCCGTGCCGCACACAGTAGTTGTGAATGGACACTATTGTGTCCATTCACATGGGACAGCCACGGCCCGGCCGCACGGCTACAGCCGGATCCCGCCACTGGAAGGGACGGCTGTTGGGCTGTGGCCATCCCCTCCATGATAAACTAATGTGTGCGGCACGGCTCCCTGGCCGTGCGGGATTTCACCGTCCGGCAGGAGCCGCAGTGTGTGAAACCAGCCTAAGGCTGGTTTCACACACTGCGGCTCCTGCCGTAGGGTGAAATCCTGCACGGCCAGGGAGCCGTGCCGCACACATTAGTTGTGAATGGACACTATTGTGTCCATTCACACGGGACGGCCACGACCCGGCCGCACGGTTGCAGCCGGATTCCGCCACTGGAAGGGACGGCTGCCGTGCTGTGGCCATCCCTTCCATGATAAACTAGTGTGTGCGGCACGGCTCCCTGGCCGTGCGGGATTTCACCGTCCGGCAGGAGCCGGAGTGTGTGAAACCAGCCTTACAGTTCATACACCCTGTTCAACTATTGATAATAAACTGGGGTGCAGTACACAAGGCCAATAGGATGCTAGCCTGTTTAAAAGGGGCATGGAGCAAGGGACAACACTGTGATTATGCACTTCTATAAGGCACTGGCTAGGCCTCACCTAGAATACAGTATATATTTTGGTGTTAGTACTGCACTCTGTCACATGAATTCTACAAATGCTTGTAAAATTAAAGGTTTTTATTTTATTTGTGAACATGCAGGTGTTAATGTATTCATTAAATGTCATGAATAAACTTAATACAGTGTTGCATGTATGAATTAAACCTTTTCAGTTTGCTGTACAGCTGGCTGGCTGAGACAGTTACTCCATCATGGTAAACTCAGCTTTAAAATGTAATTACAACTATACGGTGTCAATTACACAATATAAATCAGTTGGTAATGTTGTCCTGCACAATTATCCGTTCAATTGTCTGTCCAATCAATTGTACGATGTGTGCACATAAATTGAATGGTTGGTTGTATCAAACAATTTCAGTCCCCAATGGTGTATAAATTGTAGAAATTCTTTAAGCGGCGTCCCGCTATTTATAATCCTTCTGGTGGTTTGTGAAAAAATATGGACATACAGTTCTGTTTAAAAATATTTAGCGGTGGGTACCTGTCGTGCGCAACTTGATTGGTGGTCTGCGGGGTGGTTTTCTGGGTTGGGTAGCTGGGGTTACCTGGGTCCCGGAGTGGGGTGCTGTGCCGGTCTAGCTGATGGAGCGTTAATAGCTGTGTGTGACACACGGCTAACCGTGCTACAGCATTGCCAAACACTGCTCCCCGCCTGCTTGGAGTTCCACAGCTCGCCGCTTCGGGATGCTTTGCCGCCCGTTGCGATGACTGTTGTGCTCCTTATGGGTTATCCGTACTCACCAGCACCCTTTCGATCTTCCTCTGGCTCCGGTTCCTTCGGCGTGTGCACACGCTGGTTACCTTTACTGCCTGCTGACCTCCACTGAAGCTCATCTCCCTAGAAGAAGGCAGAACTGCCGAAACGCGTTGGTGGATATAACACAACCTAACCCATCAAATCCAGCCCCGCAGCAAGCTTCAGTGGAGGTCAGCAGGCAGTACACGCTGGAATTTTTTCCACTTCAACATGAATGCATTATCTATTTAGTTTGCTTTCATTATTGTGTCACTTCAGTCTACTGTACATGTTTTGAATTATTTTTAGTTAGACACATGTTGTACTTATTAGGTATTAACCATTATCGGTGCAGAGCTATCCGTCACTTAACTGGCAAAGCTAGGTAGGAATCATATGACCAGCGCTTGCCAAATATACTGTATTTAGAAACACTGCTGATACCTGAAATAATTATGATCTTATCTTAATAATATATTACTCATGCTTATTGACATACGTGGGCATTATTATATTTAGCCTTGGATTGTGGTGCCGCTGTGTATAGTGATCTGCCTCTCCTATTCCATTTAAAGATTATTTTTTTTGTGAGAAAAGATTTCTTAGTAAATGGATTGAGGTTTTTAGTGACTGTTCCTTATACTGTACACAAGATTCAGTGCATCCATGATGTGTTTCACTCATATCTTTTACTTTATGCCCATCATACTTATAAATCAGACATTTTGAGAAATTCAAATAAAGTAGTCTTCTTGTAAAAATCAGTGGTCAGGCCAAAAAGGCCTTATTTATTTATTATCAGTTTCTTATATAGCGCAGCATATTCTGTTGCGCCTTACCTTATCAGCAATATACAGGGCGGTCCATGTGTCTCCACTCATAGGACCTAATTCAGATTGGATTGCTAAGTTGATAAAAAAAAGTAGTTGCTTCGATCAAATAGCTATCACCCAGAAAGAAAAAGAAAACGCCCACTACAGAAATTGCGAATGCATAGTAAAACGCTATACATGCGCAGATCCATTTGCAAAAACGGGAACTTTCCATCTGCGCCGGTCAAAGCCTTCCACAATTCTGCTAAAGCAACAGCCTGGAAGTGGTCATCGCTGACGTCATTTTGACAAACACACACTCACAAAACGCCATGTTTTCACCCCTTAAATGCTGTCCTGTCAATCGAGATGCAATTGCATTGAAGCAAAATGCATATGCAGAATAATATGCAAATTGCAGGTGTGCATGCGCCAAGTGAAAGCTGCACATGCGCGGTCGTTTCGTAATCGACTGAACTGCGTTTTCTCAACTTAGTATTCCAAGCTAAATTACAGATGGAGCAACTCCCGTCTGAGCTGCTCCTGGTGATAGAATCTTCAACCGCCATCCGCTGGAAGGGGCCACGTGCAGGAGACGCTTGCGCGCTCCGTTCTGACGGAGGCCTCCACCACCCTCTGTCCCCCCCAGCTGCCCCCTGAAGAGGAGACAGGCAGGGAAAGCGCTCCCTGTCGCTGTGTTCACGGGGACATGCGTGCGTGTGAGATGCTCGCGCGTCCCTGTCAGAAGGAGAGCCTCTCCACCAGTGATCGCCAGCTAAGGGAATCTGGCGATTCCCAGCGCTGGCTGAGAGGCGCTCCGTCTGTAGGCCCACACATTGAGAAGAGTAAAACTTTTTTAACAAATTGTAACTTTATTCACTTTCACTTTAATTTTTTACAAAATGCAGATACTGTCAAAGGGTGGCCATACACAGGACAAGAGACAAGTTGGACTCTATTTCCTTTGAACTCCCCGGGAAGGCTTCATACGATTTGGCACTTGAGGTGACCTTTTTTTAACATATGATTTATCGTATGTAAAAGGACTCCTGTGGAGCTTTGGTAGTGGCTGACGGGCAGGTGATTTGAAAACTTCCAGCCAATCAGCGGCAATCATACAAATGTATGATTGGCTCTCTCAGCCAATCAGCAACTGTCCATTCATTTGCATGGGAGTTTTCAAATCTGCCCGCCGTAGCAGTGGACGCAGAGCGGGGAGAGTGCCTCTCCTGCATGGCGCTTCCCCGCTCTGCAGACTATAGGGGTGAAATTTACTAAGATGGGAGTTCTATTTCAGATCGGATGTTGCTATGGGCAACCAATCAGATACTATCTATTATCAGTACTTGTGTATTATCACGGCACCCGTTAAGTAGTTTACATCTATTCAGTGTAGTGTCCCTTCAGCATGGCGGCGGCAGTTCACGGCGCCCCTTAAGTAGTTTACGTAGTCAGTCAGAACGCTTACACAGTCAGCGTAGTCAGTCAGAGGTGACGGTGAAGCGGCTGTATTTCTGAGTTTACATACTGTCCTATTCAGCATAGTGTCCCTTAAGCATGAGCTTTACGCAGTCAGCGTAGTCATTCAGAACACTTAGTGGGTGTGGCGCACGTGCGTCTTGTGCACAAAAAAGGACAAGACGCATTTGCCAGTGCTCTATTTCAAACTCTGGCAAATGCCTCCATTTTAAACCCCCATTATCCACGTCAGCCTGAAGTGTGGCGAGCGCAGCATTACGCGTCCTCCCGACCTGTTCATACCCCCACTATCTACGTCAGCGTGGAGTTGATCTTATAAAGTGTGGCAAGGGGACACAGTAAACGAGCCCAATGCGTGGCGAGCGCAGCGAGATCCACGAGGGGATGCGGAATACATGTGAAGTAATCCATGTCCCCTCACGGGGCACACTGCACTCGCCACGCTTCGGGCTCGTTTTCCACGTCCCCTCATGGGGCTCACTGCGCTAGCCATGCTTCGGGTTCGGGCATTTTATAAAATCAACTCCACACCAATATGGATGGTGGGCATATGAACAGGTCGGGAGGATGCTTAATACGGTATGACTTACTGAGCGTAGGGGAGGGATCACTGTGTCACCGGACTGGACTCAGAGAAAGGGGTTCAAATGGTAAGTTCTTACAAAAATCCCTTTTTCTCTTTCGTCCAGTCTGGTGATACAGCTAACCTTGGGACGTTCACAAGCCGGTACTATGGGAGGGTACGCTCAGACTGCCAGTTCTCATCACAACCCGTCCAAATGAAGCGTCCTCCTACGCGAACTCATGGAACCTGTAAAATTTGGTAAAGGTGTGAACAGAGGATCAAATGGCAGCCCTGCACAACTGCTCCACTGTAGCTCCATGATGCACAGCCCAAGAGGAAGCAACTGACCTGGTGGTATGTGCATTAATTCGAGAAGGAACAGGTCTACCTACCTTGGTGTAAGCAAAGGCAATCACTGACCTTAGCCACCTGGCAATGGTTTGCTTAGAAGCAGGCCAACAACTCTTATGCACATCATACAGAACCAACAACAGATCTGTTTTGTGGATGTCCTTTACCCTTTCCACGTAAATTCGCAAGGCGCGAACTACGTCCAACTTCCTTAATTTGGCCCTATTTTTAGCCCCTTCTGGAGGGGAAAACACCGGGAGCACAATCTCCTGGCTTAAATGAAAGGAAGAAACCACTTTTGGTAAAAACTTAGGTACTGTTCGAAGCACAGCCCTATCTTCATGAAAAATTAAATGTGGAGATTTACAGGACAAACCACCCAATTCCGAAACACGTCTCGCTGAAGCAATGACTAACAAAAAGGTAAGTTTTCAAGAAACATACTAAAGGTCGGCCGACCTTAAAGGCTCAAAAGGAGGGTTCTGTAAGACAGACAGAACCAAAGATAAATCCCAAGGCGCCACCGGCTGCCTATATGGGGATTTTAACCTGGTAACACCCTGTAAAAAAAGTTTGAACTTCTGGCAAAAAAGCTATCCTTTTTTTAAAGAAAATGGACAGAGCAGAAATCTGTACTTTTAGAGACTGCAGACCCAATCCGGTGGAGAAACCATCCTGCAGGAAATCTAGCAATCTAGACACCTTGAACCTGGAGGTGTGTACTTTTTGACGTTCACACCACCAGATGTATATCTTCCAGACTCGATGATAATTAGCAGCGGAGACTGGCTTACGAGCCCTAAGTATAGTCTGGATAACTGCATCAGACAGACCCTTCTTCTTTAATAAGGAGTTCTCATAAGCCAGGCTGTCAAACTGAGCCGAGCTAGGTCCAGGTGCAGAAATGGCCCTTGTTTTAGAAGGTCCTGACGAAGAGGAAGGGGCCAAGATTCCACTGACAACTTCAGAATGTCCAAATACCACAACCTCTTGGGCCAGTCTGGAGCAATCAGAATGGCCCGCACTTGATGACACTTCACTCTTCTCAAAACCCGCTGTATCATTGGGAACGGAGGAAAAATGTAGACCAGGTGAAAGTGCCATGGAACCGTCATGGCATCCACCGCCCAGACGGCTAGGTCCCTGGTCCTTGAACAGAATTTAGGAACCTGACAGTTGTTCCTGGATGCCATTAGATCCACATCTGGGAGCCCCCAGAGACTCACAATCTCCTGAAACACCTCCAGGTGTAATGACCATTCCCCCTGCTGAGGAAATCCGGATCCCCGGAATGAAGACAGCAGATAGAACCTGAATGTTGGTTTACGCCCAGACAAAGATCTGCAAGACTTCATGCATCACCATCGCACTGCGAGTTCCGCATTGATGATTCAGGTAAGCCACAGCCGTGGCATTGTCCGACTGTACTCTGATCGGAAGGCCCTTCAGACAATCTTTGGCCTGTTGGAGAGTCTTCCAGACTGCTCGAAGTTCCAAGATACTTATTGGAAGTCTGGATTCCTGTTTGGACCACAGACCCTTCAACCGATGGTGAAGGGCAACCGCCCCCCCAACCCCTGAGACTGGCTTTGGTCGTTATCACCACCCAGTCCCAATAGCGTAGTGACCGCCCCAGCTGCAAGGTCTCTATGTCCGTCCACCAGAGTAAGGACTCCTTTGTCTCCTGAGAGAGAAGTAATCTTTCCTGTTTCATGGTTTTCGCATTCCCTGACCAACAGGAAAGGATGTTTCATTGAATCTTTCTGGAATGAAACCTGGCAACTGAAGCGTCTCGAAAGTAGCTTCCATCTTGCCGAGGAGCTCCACCACCTGCCAAACAGTAGGCCTTAAAGCCTGTAGTAAAAGTAGTACTAACTGACTGGGTGTCCAGAATTACTCCCAGAAACTGCAACCTCTGAGAGGGATTTAAATGGGATGTGGGAAGATTGAGCACCAAACCCATGTCCTGCAAGAACTGACTTGCCACTGATAAGTGATCCAGTAACTTCTCCTCTGACTCTGCTTTGAATAACAGATCATGCAGGTAGGGGATGATCACTATCCCCCTTAGCCTCAGTGACGCAGCCATAACCGCCATCACCTTTGTGAATACCCATGGTGCTGTGACCAGACCAAAGGGTAGGGCCTGGAACTGTAAATGAGTTTCCCCTATAGCAAAGTGAAGTAAGGACTGATGTTCCCTGAAAATGGGTATGTGCAGATATACATCCTGAATGTCTATGGATGCTAAGAATTCCCCTGGTTCTATGCTGCCAAGCACTGAGCGCAGAAACTCCATGCGGAAATGTTCCACCCAAAGGTGTTGATTTAAAGATTTCAAGTTTAGTATGGGTCTGACTGACCCGTCTGGTTTGCGAACCAAGAAAAGGATTGAATAAAAACCTTTCTTGTGTTCCTCCTGAGGAACCGGGACCACAACCCCTTTTTTCCTGAGAGCCAATGCCGCCCCTAAAAGGACCTCGCGTGAAATGGCTTCCCTCGGTAAGGGGGTTGGAAGAAATCTCCGTGGAGGATTCCCCCTGAGATTCATCTGATAACCTCTTGTGACAATAGAAAGGACCCAAGGGTCTGAGGCTGGAATGTTCCACCTGTCCCGGAACTGCAGGAGGTGACCCCCCACTCTGAGACCAGAACGGGGAGTCTGTACCCCGTCATGCAAAGGATTTATTCTCTCCTTTAGACACTTGCTTCTTTCTGAAGGCCCCAAATCTGGATTTGGCGGCTTTCCCTCTACAGGCAGGGAATCTACCTCTACCTCTTCCCGTCTGTCCTTTACTGGACGCTCCCCCTCAAAAGGAGGAGCGAAAATCAGGCTTAAGCACCCTAAACTTAGAGCCTCAAGGTTTAGCAGAGGTAGGAAGAAAAGTACGCTTTCCCCCTGTGGCTTGCTTTATGATGGACACAGGACTCAGAGCCAAAAAGAAACTCCTCTTTAAACGCTAGGGTCTCCAGGGCTTTCTTTGATTCGCTGTCTGCATCCCAGGCCTTAAGCCAAAGGGATCGCCTAGCAGACACAGATGCGGCGGATACCTTTGATGCCATTTTTGCGCCTTCTTCCCCAGCCTCAGTGATGTACTCTGCTGCACATCTGAGTTTCTCTGCAAGGATAAACGCCCCAGAATGAGGCCGCAGCTGATCTCCCAAAGCCTCAGCCCATTTATTAAAAGCTTCTGCTACCCAAGCAGAGGCAATAATGGGGAGGAGTGTATATCCCACTCCCTCAAAAATTGCTTTAAGGCATCCTTCCGCCTTCTTATCCACTGGATCCTTAAAGGCTGCACCACCCTGAATGCAGTAGCTTTTGACAATCTAGCCACAGGGACGTCTACCAACGGGACTTTCTCCCACAACTTCACATGCTCCTCAGGCATGGGATATATATTTGAATATCTCTTGGACATAGACACCTTTTTATCAGGGACTTTCCAAGCTTCCCCCAACAAGGAGACCATACCGGCATCCAAAGGTAAAGTCACAGATTCTCTATGCATTCTCTTAAAAATACAATGAGCATGTACTTTGTCCTCCTCTGACAAATCCAAAGCCTGTTTTACAGCCAGGATTAAATCCTCAATCCCTGGGACAGAAGCATCAGACTCTTCCCTTTAGATTCCCAGATAAATCATTTGTACCAACACCATCATCATCTGAATCTACAGGTAACAGGCCGCAAGGAGGAAGGTCTCTCAGGAGTTTTTGCAAATTATTCCATAAGTGCATTCATTTTATGTATCCCCTGCGCAGTGTCCTGTATGACCTGCAGCAACAAGGGGTCCCCTTGCAAAGGAGCAATGGATCCCATTGAATTTTGGGAGGAAGAGCTAGGGCCAGGAGACTTTATAAAGTTATCCTTTTGCCTATTAAGAGCCTCAACCAAGGCATTCATAGACCTCCCCAACGCCGCAGCCCACGCTGGTTCGGGTTGCTCAGACCCCTGGGCATGCGCATTGTCAGGCACAGATTCACAAGCAGGGCAAAGGTCCCCTTGGTCCATCTGTTCACATGATAAATTAACCCCGCAAACACTGCAGTTTCACAACATGTCCTGCGCTCCCCCACCACAGCAGCAGCATTATCACCAGTGTCAGTCATTTTAACCCACGGTGCACAATGTCAGGCAAAGCACAAGGCAGTATATACAGTGCACTTATCTGTCTTGCTTGCTGTAGGCAACTCAGCGTCAGCAGGGATAGCGCTTCCAGGAGAACTGCACTCTGTGTACTTCAGAAAGCTCAGCCAGGCTTCAGCTCCGCAGTTAATGAGAGAAAATGGCGCCCACACACAGAGTAGGAAGGGACCAAGTCCCTGCTTCAGCGGGGTAGGAAGCCAGTATTGGCGCCTTTCCCCCTTTAGCCGCTGCCACAATAGTTTCTCCTCACCTCCTTGTGCCTCCCCCACAGATCGGGATCACTTGGAGTCAGTGGCGTAACTACTGTAAGGCAGCCCCAGCTGCCGCTTGGGGGATCAAGTGGCAGCAGGGTCTGTGTGGGCGCCGGCACCTGCTCTACGCACTGATATGCTGCTGCCTGCCGTTGCCCACTTGCCGAGCACCAGAGGGGAGTCAGTCGTAGCCTGGGTGCGGCCATGGCAGAGACGACAAATCCCCCCACTGATTCAATTGATTGTACACAGAGCCAGCTATTGGCTACTGTGTACAGGATGGACGAGGATGGGAGTTCTAGAGCGGCCTGGGATTCGTTCTAGGGCAAGGGAAGAAGCAGTGTCTGCTGTCTCACTTCCTCTCACCTGCTTCAGCTTCTCCGTTATGCCTGGGGGGGGGGGGGGCGCCACAAACATTTTGGCAGGGGGGATCAAAATTTATAAATACGCCACTGCTTGGATTCGTCCAGCTACGCTGGAAACCTATAGCAGGTTTCTCTTCCCTAGTGGGATTTCAGTCTGCAAAACCCTTCCAAGATGGTGCCCGCCATCGCGGGAGGTCCTTCCCCCACAATCCCCTTCTAAACAAGGAGCCAGTTCCAGACACTCCCAGGGCCCAGGCAAACCCCAGCAAAGCTGGGGTTAAGCGCTGTGCAGTGGGTGCAGACAGCCCACCCCTGCACATAGAGGATGCGCTTCTGTCAGCCTCTGCTGCGCTCTCTGTGTGCAGCGCTTCTTGTCAGAAGCAGCACACTGGCTAAGAAACCTGCACTAGTCACTAAGTTAATAAAATAATAAAAACCTAGTTAATCTAGGCAAAAATACAGAAAAAAACCCCGGCTGCAGCCGATCAGCATAGCACCCACTCCTGTGGGCACCTAAAACCTGCATCCAAGGGAAAAGCTTTCCAACATAGGTGCCTTGGATCCTGCGGACCCTCCTACATCCCAAGGTTAGCTGTGTCACCGGACTAGACGAAAGAGAAATCCTCAATACCAGGTACAGGAATATCAATGTTATCTGTATTGTCCCAGTACTTCTCCGGCCCACATTCTCCCTCCTCCTCAGAATCCACATTGAGGATAGGAAGAGAGGCTACAGACTGTCTAGAGGATTGCTCAGGACTAGAAAACTGCTCCATGTGAGCATTAAACTTTTGAATGCCCTGTGCAGTGTCCTGCATGACTTGCAAAGGGCTGGTTCCCCCTGTGATAAGGGAATGGAACCAAAGGACTGTTGTGAGGATGATGAGAGTCTACGTGATTTTACCGACTCATCCCTCTGTCTGTTTAAAACCTGCACTAAGGCAGTGACAGACTTGCCCAGGGCAGCAGCCCATGCAGGCTCAGGCTGTTGCCCCCACTGAGCTTGTGCTCCTCTGGGTACAGCTTCACAAACAAGGCAGATATCCGACTTAGCCATCTGTTCTGATGTTAAATCTAGCCCACAATATTTGCAGCAAGATAACAAGGCCAGCGCTCCGTCCCCCATACCAGCAGAATGCCTTTCTGTCATGTTTGAAAACACACAGTGCAAAATGTCAGGCGACAGTACTGAGCCAAAGTATGCCGTGTACTTATCTGTCTGCTGGAGACCCTTCTGGTCAGCGGGGCTCAGGAGAAGCTTGGCTTCAGCTCCACAGCCCAGTGCTTCCAAAGGTGCCAAACACAGAGTGCAGGAAGAGACCATAGTCCCTGCCACAGCGGGGTCCGCGGCTCTTTGGTGCCATCTACCCCCTGTAGGCCACTCCTGCAGGAGTCCTCTCCTCTTCCTAGTGCCTCCCCCTCTGCTGGGGATCACTGGGAATCGCCCAGTCCTGGGCTCCTGTGACAGGCTGCGCCCTCTTAATGGAGTTTAGCCTGTAAGCCCGAACCAAAATGGCGGCCGCCATCGCGGAGACGCCAGTCACCTATGACCCTCCCCTGCGGGGAGCTGGATCTGGGGTACCCCAGGCCCAGGAAGCTTCTCTTCCATAGAAGCCAGAAGCGCTGCGCAGGGAGACCAGTGTCTCCCTGCACACAGGACGCGCTTCTGTCAGATCCTGCTGTGCTATCAGTGTGAGGATTCTTAGAGAATCCTCACACTGTTCCTGCCCTAACTAAGTGTAAATTTAAATTGTATACTGAGTGGAATGAATGATCCAAATCCGTCAGATTCTCCCCTTATTCTGTATGTAGGGGAGACATAATGAAAGGCAACATAGTGCAGATCAATCAGATATAAAAAGTTTTAATTAAGACAACACACTTACAAAGTGGTGACTTGTATAAAAGCATAAACAGGGGATCCCAAGGCAAGACAGCAGGCATGCAGATGTTATGTGAAGTCCTTCAGTCTGGGTCCCTTGTGTCTGGAAAACAAGGGGGGCTCAGTCCAGGATACTCCACTGCCGAGATCTTCCACCAGGGAACCACGCTGTCCAGATACATGCTTAACGCGTTTCGGTATCAACTTCCTTCATCAGACACGCTTCTGAAGAAGGAAGTTGATTCCGAAACGCGTTAAGCATGTACCTGGACAGCGTATGTAATGTAAATGTAATAGATATCCCATCCAGAAAAATTAAGGTTGAAAGTTGCAGCAAAGTGATATGTTTAAGAAAGTCTTTTTAATTATAGCATTAAAATAGACATTTTATAGTGACCTGTTTCATTTGTATATAGAAAATCATAACAAAGAAAACATTTGCTAAATGTTTCCAACAGCTTTTTATACATAGAACCAGCTAATAAATAACTAAGCATACACAATGAACAAGTGGTATGAGAGATTTGTTTTGTCAGGGGACTGTAAGTAATTGTCTAAAAATAGCTCCTCTGACCAAGTTCCGTAACAAGTAAATTCAGCTGCAGTGGTGCACGCAGGAGGGATTTCTGAGTACCCAGACCCCCCCCCCCCCCCGAAAGAACACATTTTTTTTCAGGTAATTTAGACAGCTGCAGCGGCCGGCGATTAAGCCCCACCCTTTGAGATTTGGTCCCACCCCCTCTAACACCCGCAAATCACAGGTTAGAAAAAGATCAGATACCTCCTTGTTAATTTTACTTTTAGGAAAAAGGGGAAGATGGCCAGTGCACAGGTTTAGATTTAATAGAACAAAATAAATGGTTCAATCTGTTTGTCCACAATAGCTAGGTAATGTGAGAGGGCAGATTCTCTCTGAAAATCAGTAGTGTGGAGGTGCACCCTAGAGAGTAAATAGTATGTAAGGCAGGGAGAAAAAAAAGACTCTCTCTTTTTTGGGGCACTCTTAAGCTGAGATTACTTGTAGTAATCGGTTATTAACATCCACCAGGATGTTTTACGGATCAGGTATGAATGTGGGGTGGGGTTTCTTAGTACAAGCCCAAGGATAACACTCACCGTAGTGTTGGCTCCCCAGTTGGAGCCTTTTCTCTAAGTCCCTAATCGAGACTGTGTTTAACAGTTGGGGTGATAGTCACACGTAATGTATGTGATGGGATAATATATCCCTGGGTATATTGCGCAGATTTAAAATTGAACTTTTAATGTTTATTAAAAAATAGATACTAGACAAAAATTTTGAGGCGTTGACACACAAACATACAAACATATATTTATTCACACTTATATAAATGTGCTCTATGGGCACTATGTCCTCTTGTCTGGTCTCCGCAGAGATTTTTGCTTTGCTAATTTAGGGAGTGAGGTCTCTTTGGCTTGCCCGCAGGTGGCTGCCAGTGGCCCTACTCCTGCTAAAGTGTCACTGCTTGTGAGAATAAAGGTCAAGCAGTATTCTATTCTGACCTAGGGGTATGCACTTGTGTATATGGAAAATAGCTCCCTTCGGCTTGGTCATACAGTATCTCCTTTGTTACATAATATTACTGTTTGGAAGAAAACGTGTCACAAAGTACTAATTTCAGAAAACAAGTTTAAGCAGTATTACATATACACCGTTGTATGCCAAGTAAAATGCTCACTTGCGCTTTGTCTTACAACCTATGCACCTTGTCCCAAGGCGGATGGGCGTGCTGGGGCGGCCTGGGATGCATCGGAGCCGCGAGGGGACGTGCATTACTTCTCAAGTATTACGCATTACTTCACAAGTATTGCGCTGCGCTCGCCACACTATATAAAATCAACTCCTTGCCGACGTGGATAGTAGGAGTATGAAAAGGTCGGAGGACGCGTACCGCCGCCCCTTGCAGGCTCGCAGCGCTCGCCACGCTTCGGGTTGGCGTTGATAGTGGGGTGGCGTTAACAATGGGAGGGCATTTAACAGTGTCAGTACCCATCAGGGTTGCCGCACAGTGTATGGAATACACTGAAAGGTACTCTCTCTCCCGCACCCCTGCCTACCTTCCCCGTTCTTGCCCACCCTCACCCCAGCCTCCTCACCATACCGTTTCCCTCCCTCCGCATCCTTCATCTCTGTCGACCCGCTCCTGTCACTAGCTGGACCTTTGATAGGTGCCGCTCACCCTCCACCACTGTATGCTTATATACATGTGGAGGGCAGCAGCACACCTATCCCAGCATTTGCTCTGTGCCTTCTCCCATTAATATATCTACTGTATACTCAGGGACCACTCATCTGGATCAGTCCCAGCGATCCACCCTGCACTGGACCTAGTCTAATCAGGGGGAACCTAGGGAACCCACCCAGACAGCAGTACCCCTACTATTCCGCTCTACCCACGGACCCCCTTTCTGTGTACAACAAAGCCCGCTCACCCACCATACCTATAAGGCCCATCAAAAATAATATGATGGCAGCCAGCCAGGGACGTTGAAAGTATCACAGGAGAAGGGTGACCTCTCCCACTTAATACATTTATTCCGCCCTGAGCATAAGGTATATATAGCAGGGCAGCAGCCACTTTTCACAGAGGGACCTTAGAGCTTTCTTTTCCAACCTTACCTGATTCCCAACAAGGTAGGGTCTATCCCCCACAATACCCATAAAAGCCCACTATCACGAAGTGGCAGCCGACAATCGGAGCGGGGCTATCTGCCAGAGGGGAAAGGGGACTTTCCAGCCTCAAACCAGACCCCCCACCCTTGTCATGGGTATATAAAGTCGGTTGGGACAACCCATGCCTATTGGGTAACATTCAGGCTCCCATCCCTGGCTACAAACCTACCTTATCTCTCCCACTTTTTTCCTCCCCTTGACTCATTATCTTTTTCTTTCCCCTCCTCCCCTTTCCCAATCCCCTTTCCTCTGTGGGAGCAAGAGAAAGATAACACTGCCACCTGTACTAAAATCCTTAGCGAAATCTGTGCACACACAAAATTATACAGCACCTGGCGTGCGAAAAAATGTTTCTGTGGAAGGCCACCTGCCTGAATGATATGGTAAAAAATGTATGTAGAATTGCACAGGACTTTTATTGAAGAAAAACGTCCAGAAAATTGTGAACTACTAAGAATCTTTCTCACACTGGTTGTGTATTTCTTACAGTATGTGCAACACTGTGGGAAATACATGTATAACAAAATCCAATATTACCTCAGGTACTTGTGTATTATCACGGCGCCCCCGTTTCCATCACATGCCATTGTACAACCAAAAAAATCGCGTTGCATCGCATGCCATATGATCGCATGCGATGCGATGAGACACGATTATACTCGATTTTAAATTGCACACGCACCCAGACCCTGAAACTAACTACATACATTGTATGACTATGCTAAAGTGAGTATTCTGCTTGTTACATAATTGCATATATTCAAAGTCTGACCTGCATTATTAAGATGTTAAACATAAAAATGGTTTCCCTTTCAAGCATAGTATTCAATGTTTTTTGAGAGTCTGGCTCACCGCTCACTGTTTTGTGTCCCTGTGATCTCGCTGAAGTGCTCGGCACTTTTTCTTATCTCCTCATTTCTGACTTCCTCAGTATTCAACTTGTGGCCAGTTCGCCGACTCCTTTTGCGAACTTAGCATAATTATGCAAGTTCAAATGGGAGTGCTGTAACTGGAGACATCTGTTTTCTCCTGCTCTCCACGTGAGCTGGTCAGACTGGGATATGAGCAGGGTGTTCATCTCAGCAGCGTATTCCTCGCATTTGTGGACTTGTACTTTTTTACAAAGGTTTAGAAAGGTTAATGTTTTGTTCAGTATTTATTTTACAACAAATGGCTGTGTGACTATTTTAATTGGGTTTGTGCAGACGGGTGTATTTTGTTCTGTTTGGCCTTTATCCTTGTGTTGTGCTTTTAGCATTGTTTCTTTGCCCTGTGTTTTTATTTAATTTATTTTATAATTGTTAGCGTGTTTAAAAGCCTGTTTGGGGGTTAGGTGAGGAAGAAGAGAGGAAGCATGGGAAATTACTAGGAGCATTCCAAAATGATTTCTTATTGGTTACCATTAAAATAACTTATTAAATTCCAAATAAATTAATATAGAAGTACAGCATTATGGCACTTGCAATAAATACATTAGAGTACATTTTTTTTTATTTATAAGCCATAAAAAACAAAAAAAATAACAACTTTAACAAAGATAGCCCTACAGTTCACCTAAAAAAGATGCCGAGGGAAAAATGGAGAACATCTCTAAAAAAAGAAACCAGCAGGACTTGCAATTTGTGCATTGAATACACTTTTTGAGAGAGACACTAAAATCCCCATTGAACAGACATGGGGAGAAGTGCAGGGTGAACTGAGTTAGCTTCGCAATATATTTTTGGAGAAGCAACAGAGCTGAATACAGGGAAGCACAAAATAGGAGAGAAAAGTTCACTACTCTCCAAAAAACATGCACACTCACCGTTATTTACGGCGACATAGGAGCATTGAATACATGCCAAGGTACATAGGTTGTATGACTAAGCATACGTGAGCAATTTACTTAGCACACCACTGTGGATATGTAATACTGCCTAAACTTGATTTCAGTAATCAGTACTTTGTGACACACTTTTTTCTAAACAGTAATATTCTGTAACAATACATTATTGTATACATTTAAAGTCTGACCTTAGTATCACTAAGATGTCAAACAGAAAAATGGTTTCCCTTTCAAGTATTAAGACTTTGGGACAATGTGCATAGGTTGTAAGACAAAGCTTAAGTGAGCATTTTACTTAGCACACAACGGTGTATATGTAATACTGCCTAAACTTGTTTTCTGAAATTAGTACTTTGTGACACGTTTTCTTCCAAACAGTAATATTCTGTAACAAAGGAGATACTGTATGACCAAGCCGAAGGGAGCTATTTTCCATATACACAAGTGCATACCCCTAGGTCAGAATAGAATACTGCTTGACCTTTATTCTCACAAGCAGTGACACTTTAGCAGGAGTAGGGCCACTGGCAGCCGCCTGCGGGCAAGCCAAAGAGACCTCACTCCCTAAATTAGCAAAGCAAAAATCTCTGCGGAGACCAGACAAGAGGACATAGTGCCCATAGAGCACATTTATATAAGTGTGAATAAATATATGTTTGTATGTTTGTGTGTCAACGCCTCAAAACGTTTGTCTAGTATCTATTTTATTGATAAACATTAACCCCTTCCCGACATTGCCTTTTTTGTTAATTTTTTTTTTTTTTTCCTCCTTGCGTTCAAATAAGCGTAACTTTTTTAATTTTCCGGCTATATAGACACATGAGGGCTTTTTTTTTGCGGGACAAGTTGTACTTTGTAATGGTACCATTTACTATACCGTATAATATTCTGGGGAATCAGGAAATAATTCAATGTGGGGTAAAAAAAACCAAAAACAACGCCATTCCACAATTTTGCGCTGGTTACGCTTTTTTTGGAGTTCATAGTTCGTTTAAAATGATGGGTTATCTTTATTCTATGGGTCGTTACGATTCTGGTGATACCAAACTTATATAGTTTTCGTTATGTTTTACCACTAAAAAAAAAATAGCAACTTTTACGGTTTTTCTAATTTGCGTCGCGTCGCCATGTTCTGCGGCTTATAACTTTTTTATTTTTCCACCTACGGACCTGGGTGAGGGCTCATTTTTTGCGGGCTGAAGTGTACTTTTTAATTAATACCATTATGGGATATGGGCGACTTTCTGATCTCTTTTAGTTATTTTTTTTTGGGTAGGCGAAGCGACCAAAAAACGTAGTTTTGGCGTTGGGAATTATTTTCCGTTTACGCCTTTAACCGTGCGGGATAACTAATGTTATATTTTAATAGATCGGACTTTTAGGAACGCGGCGATACCAAATATGTTTATTTTTTTTATTTTTTATTTATTTTTATTTGTGAAATGGGGAAAGGGGGGTGAACTTTTAATATTTTTTCATTTTTTTTTTATTTTTAAACTTATTTTTTTTTTTTTTTACTTTTACTACAAGGCCCCCTAGTGTACTTGACCACTAGGGGGCGCGATCGCCTGTACTAGGTTCAGCCATAGAGCTCTATGGCTGAACATAGTGATTTTCAGCACTTTCTATTACATCCTGCCTCAGGCAGGATGTAATAGGAATGCTGACACGGCCAGCACAGGGGTCTACATTAGACCCCTGGCTACCATGGCAACCGATCGGCACCATCCGATCTCGCTGCGGGGGGCCGCGATCGGCGCCGGAGGGGGGCGCCCCCCCTCCGATCAGCTATTTAAGCACTGCGGGCGCTTTGCCCGCAGTGCTTAAAGGGTTAAACGGCCACGATCGGCGAACTCGCCGCTCGTGGCCGTGAGAGCAGGTGCCTGGCTGTAATATACAGCCATTACCTGCTCTCTTTCAAGCCAGCTCACTCCGTGAGCTGGCTTGATTCCCCCGCAACCGACATATGACGTAAATGTACGTCATATGTCGGGAAGGGGTTAAAAGTAAAATTTTAAATCTGCGCAATATACCCAGGGATATACATCACATACATTACGTGCGACTAGCACCCCAACTGTTAAACACAGTCTCGATCAAGGACTTTGCCCCCCAGAGAAAGGCTCCAACTGGGGAGCCAACACTACGGTGAGTGTTATCCTTCAGCTTGTACTAAGAAACCCCACCCCACATTCATACCTGATCCGTAAAACATCCTGGTGGATGTTAATAACCGATTACTACAAGTAATCTCAGCTTAAGAGTGCCCCAAAAAAGAGAGAGTCTTTTTTTCTCCCTGCCTTACCTCCTTGCTAATGTATACACGGCTGTTGCAGTGATTTCTGCCTGCCTTTTCATCCTCTTCCCTCCAAGCATTCAACGCTGATGCTGCCCACTTCCTAGAAGAACTTAAGTTTTATTGAATTCCCTTTTTATAATTTTAATCTTAAATATTACATATGTAATTATATATATATATATATATAAAAAATAATGTATGTACTGTATATATGTATTAAACATGGCAGGTATTCAATGCTGTTTGCGAGTGGTGACAGCGAGCAGGGCTTCCTGCTCGCTGTCACCACTCACCCTGACAGCATTCAACACAGCCTCCGCATCCGCCAATTCCCCCTCGCTCCGTTTTTTGAGCGAGGGGGAATTGGCGGATGCGGCTCCAGAAGCAGCCAGACCCGCGGGTCTCGCTGTTTTGGGGAATTCTCGCCGTCCTGTGACGGCGAGGATTTCCCCAGTACGTTGAATAGAGCGAGCGGCCGGCGCGGGGGTTAAACAGCGAGGATCGCTGGTTTTCAGCAATCCTCGCTGTTTAACCCCCTCGCCGGCCACTCGCTGTGGCATTGAATACCCCTCATTATGTATGTACACTGTATATACACAGTATATACTGTATGTATAGTATGGGTGTGTGCCAACCACTGCCGTCTGGGAGTGCAGTGGTTGGCATTTGGGATGGCAGAAATCAATGCCCATCTGTAAGGCGTCAGGGAATGACATCATGCTGTGAGCAACGCTGGTATCAGCAGTCCAGCATGTGTGTGTATATATATATATAATACACTTACCCCCCCCCCCCCGCAGAAGGATGAAGACCAGCACTCAGACGTTGTTAGATGAAGAAAATTGTAGTTTATTCCATGTGCAAATACAAGCAACACGGGCTGTCCCGACAGCCGTTTCAACTGGGCATCAGCCTGATGACAACTGGCTGATGCCCAGTTGAAACGGCTGTCGGGACAGCCCGTGTTGCTTGTATTTGCACATGGAATAAACTACAATTTTCTTCATCTAACAACGTCTGAGTGCTGGTCTTCATCCTTCTGCGGGGGGGTAAGTGTATTGCATTTCCTATCTATAGACCTGGCACCGACGAAACCTACACCCTCTGGAGTGCCGTCCTGCTACCCACATATCTATATATATATATATATATATATATATATATATACACATATATATATATTTGGTGGTAAAACTTCTGCGCCTTCAGTGTTGACAAGGAAATAATTTGTGACAATCCTTAAAAAACTTTCGGTACTTGTGAGTTATCCGGGCTGCCGATTTCTAAATCGGGTCGGATCGGGCACATCGCATCGCATCGCATGCGACCATCGGATTTTTCCATAGGAATCAATGTTAAAATGGACTGAGTCCATTTTAACATGGAATTCAATGGGAAAAAGGGGTCCTTTTCATACCCCTACTATCCAAGTGGGCATGGAGTTGGATATAAACCTGTGGCGAGCGTAGCGAGCCACCGAGCCCGAAGCGTGGCGAGCGTAGCGAGCCCCGCGAGGGGACACAGAATACCGTTCGCTCGCCACGCTTCGGGCTCGGTGGCTCGCTACGCTCGCCACAGGTTTATATCCAACTCCATGCCCACTTGGATAGTAGGGGTATGAAAAGGACCCCTTTTTCCCATTGAATTCCATGTTAAAATGGACTCAGTCCATTTTAACATTGATTCCTATGGAAAAATCGGGTCATCGCATCCGATGGTCGCATGCGATGCGATATCGCATCGCATCGCATCTGATTGTATGCCTTAACTTAAGGCATACAATTAAAAAATCGGCAGCCCAGATAACTCACAAGTACCAAACTTTCTATGTGCGTACCGAAAGTAGTAAACAATCTCGCGTGTACCCATTGTAACAACATTCTAATGGACCCTGTAAGAATGTTGTTACAATGGGTCCACATTGAACATCACTAGGGCCAGGTCATTCGATGCTGACCACCAAATATGTTAGAATGAGACATGTACATATGAGTGTCTGGAGAATGACAACTATGTGCATGTACAGATTAGCTAGGATATAGATCGAAAATGCTTAAAATGCTTCTGTCTCTTGTGTTTCCTTGATTGTTGAGAACAAATGTCACATAATATATGAATGTATCACTGTATTGAAATCAGGATAAGGATGGCAACGATACTTCAACACACATATGTGCAGTGAAGTCCTGATATGGAAGATAACACATATCTAATAGATCAAATCAATCTCACGCATACGCGAGTATAATCCCGCGAGATCGCGGTATTCCCCTCTCTAAATCACACCAGAATCTGTGGCGTTTGTGCGAGTACTACCGAGTAATCGCGGGAGTCTCGTGCATGCGCAATGGCGTGACCTGCAGCTAGATCTGCTGCAGAGGTTACCATGACAACGCGGGCGTGTGTGCGAGGACTACCGCGTGATCGCGGGAGTCTCGCGCATGCGCAACGGCGAAACCAGCAGTCAGAGATGCTGCAGAGGTTACCATGACAACGCGGGCGTCCTGCACATGCGCAAACAGCGTTTTCCGGACGCCAGGCAATTATCATAGCCGACAAAGCGTATATATATCTCACAGATACAAGTCACCTCATCTCTAAACCCCTGAGGAAGTCCCAGCATATAAGAAAGGGACGAAACCGGTCGGGCTGCATACACCTCTCCGTTCCCGATGACTAAAACCAGATAAGCTTATGTTTTTATGTCAAATGTACAGGTCCATCCACTACTGTTTTTATTTGTTATGCGTATTGTTTTAAAATAAATGTGTTTTATAAAAACAATATTACGCTATCAGCCTTTCCCTTTGTTGGGAGTTTTTTGGTTTTAAGGGCTCTTGTACTACGCCTGATGGGAACTGCACATGGACAGAGCTAATCCCAGTGTGAGTCCATCATTTTTCTATTTAAAATCATTTTTATCCCAGGGTGAATACACGTGTGTTACTAACACTAGCCACAAGGTGGCGTTGTTAACCCTTTAAGTATTTTCTCATGCACTAAGCACTTTAGAGAAAAATATCACTTTTGCACAGATATTGTTTTATTGAAACCCTTATATCATCCTTTTATATAATTTATATACGAATGAACATCTCCACGCCTCCGGCGGATTTTGGAAGTAAAAGATAAGGATGAATATTTGGGAGTGAAAGACATCACTACACGCGAGATTGTTTACTACTTTCGGTATGCACATAGAAAGTTTTTTAAGGATTGTCACAAATTATTTCCTTGTCAACACTGAAGGCGCAGAAGTTTTACCACGAAATAGATGTTTTTCTGGACCTATGGAAATTAGGCCAATTTGAAAACTTTTGCTCACACAGTATATACTCTGGAGTGTTGATAATATTATTTTGCATTATTGTAAAGTTTATACTAGTAGCCACTAAGTGAGGGTTAGCGCTTTTTGTGCATCACACTATATATATATATATATATATATATATATATATATATATATGGATGCAGTTTAAATCCCGGAGGTCGGGATCCCGGCGTTCAAAATCCCGATGCCGGAATCCCGAAATCCCAACACTTTCTTCCCCCGTGGGTGTCCACGACACCCTCGGAGGGAGAATAAATTAGTGTGCCGAGCGTAGCGAGGCACCGGGCCCGCTGCGTGGCGAGCGCAGCGAGCCCGCAAGGGGGGGCGATCCACGTCCCCCCCTTGTCGGGATTTCGGCGTTCGGGATTCCGGCGTCGGGATTTTGAACGCCGGGATCCCGACCGCCGGCTTTTCATGCCGAATCATATATATATATATATATATATATATATATATATATATATGGAGAGAGGAGAGACCGCACTCGCACAGTAGGAAAGCAACAATGGTGTGCCCTACAAAGGGAGTGTATACACACAATATATCTGGTTTCCCCAGTCGGCAGATTGGGGATGTGGGGCACTCGCCACAACACAGCACGGCTGGTGGTGTGTTGTCAATACAAAGTCAGCAATAATCCACAAGTATGAACCAAGTCAAAGAGAATCTATATATATATATGTACACGACCAGGTTCACCTCAGTCTCAATTCCCATGTCCCCCCCCTGCAAATCCTGCATTTGCCCCTGAGCTGGGTGGGTAAAGAGAGGCAACTCAGGAGAAGTGGTTTTCAACCTCTGCCCTCAAGGACCCCCAACAGTTCATGTTTTTCAGGTCTCCACACAGAATCACATGTGAAATAATTAGCTCCACCATCTTGGAAAATGTGTCAGTGAATAATGAGTGCACCTGCCAGGTGACCTAGTAAACGTGCACTGTTGGACCGAGGACCGAGGTTGAGAACCACTGCTCTAGATGAAATGTGAATGAAGAATGGGAAATACAGACCTGCTCGTGGATAATGTCAGAGAGCTCTTTCACCATCTCTCTGAAGTTCAATTTCAGCCCTTCGTGGTATTCAAATTGGTCCTCTTTGATGAGTTGTTCATTTATGTCCAGTGCGGTGCCACAGGCTTGTGCGAACTGTCTACAAGGCGGTAAGAATAGGTGTTACAGACTAGTGTACACTCATTTTCTCCAATGCAATAAAGTTACATTTTTGTCACATTTGCTGCGCTAATTCTTTGTACTTAGGTGGCAGCAATGGTACTGGCCAGTAATATTCAATGATACTGGGCTTCATTTATGAGGTGCGCTAGTCATCCCTATAGATTGTAAGATTGAAACAGGGCCCTCTAACCCCCAAGTCTGTCTGTTGTTACCCAGTTTGTTTTATCACTGCTGCGCTATATAAGAAACTGTAAATAAATAAATAAATAAATAAAAAATAGTGCAGTGCAAAATGTTTTAAGGTGTGTTCACCCGATGCGATTTTGCTTGCGATTCAATCGGGATCGAATCGGGCGGCTAGCAAAATGCATTCGATGTGGGCTATATAGTACAGATCTGTATTATATAGTCTTTTCTATATAGTCTATTTTACTGTTTGATTTACACTAAATCTCGATCGAATCTAATGAGGCTGAAAAACGTTCAATGGCCCTTATTCAGATCTGATCGCAGTACAAATTTGTTCTCAAAATGGGCAAAACCATGTGCACTGCAGGTGGGGCAGATGTAACTTGTGCAGAGAGAGGTAGATTTGTGTGAGTTATTTTCTTTCTGTGCAGGGTAAATACTGGCTGCATTATTTTTACACTGCAAATAAGATTTCAGTTTCAACACACACCACCCAAAATTAACTCTATCTGCACATGTTACATTTGCCCCAACTGCAGTGCACATGGTTTTGCCAATTTTGAGAACAAATTTGTACTGCGATCAGATCTGAATAAGGGCCAATGTCCGATTGATTTTGATATATATATATATAAATATAGTCAAAATCTCACCGTGTATACAAAGCATTAGTTTGCCACATTCCACAGATCACCTGCCAGCGCTTCTTGCTTAGCGGGACAGAAAATACTGTAGGTCTTTAAAATATTCAATTTAAATATTAATATTGAGTGCAGATTATTGCCCTTAACGTTCATTATCGTTTATAATATCTGTGTAATAAGAGTGATATATAATGGACCTACTTGAATATATCTTTTAGCTCCTTAATCTTTTTGCTGGGGTATTTGCTGGAGAGGCTGTCATCAAGGAAAGCTCTGGCATATGCTAAAGGACCAGCATTTACCTATAAAACAAATACACTTGTTTACAATTAAATAAAACAGTCAAGCATACCCCCCCCCCCAAAAGAAAAACAAATAGATAGATAGATAGATAAACCCCAAATTATATCTTTAAAGGCCCAAACACATTGGTGCAAACAATAAAGGGGTGCTGCGCTCACCTTCTGAGGTGCCCACACAGCCGATGCTGACTGGGAGCACTTCTACGTGTAGTATGGACTGCAAGGAGGACAAGATAGGTGGGTAAATAATATATTTATTATTAATAAAAAACTGGTGGGTAGGAAGATGGGGGATGGGGTGACAGGCCGGGTAGCTTCCACTTGTGAGGAGTGGTGTCCGCTGTCGGCCTGGTGAAGGGCAGGGGGGCGGGGGGGCGCAGGTAAGATCAGTCTCTGGCTGCGGTGGGTGGAATGACAAATTATAAAAATGAAGAAAAACGAAAGGAAAAAACAGTCCCGGTACTGTCCACAGTCGTCGTTTTCCTTTCGTTTTTCTTCATTTTTATAATTTGTCATTCCACCCACCGCAGCCAGAGACTGATCTTACCTGCGCCCCCCCGCCCCCCTGCCCTTCACCAGGCCGACAGCGGACACCACTCCTCACAAGTGGAAGCTACCCGGCCTGTCACCCCATCCCCCATCTTCCTACCCACCAGTTTTTTATTAATAATAAATATATTATTTACCCACCTATCTTGTCCTCCTTGCAGTCCATACTACACGTAGAAGTGCTCCCAGTCAGCATCGGCTGTGTGGGCACCTCAGAAGGTGAGCGCAGCACCCCTTTATTGTTTGCATATTCCGTATCTAGAGTTTGGACCACTCTGGGTCTGCAGCCCCTTCGTACATTGGTACTTGAGCGCTATACCCACCCCTGTCCAAACACATTGGTGATTGTAATTTTTTTTTATCTTTTTATATGTTGGAGTGTATTGAATAAACACCTTTTTGACACAACCTATGTGTCACAAAGATACCTTGATAAGAGTCACACTTTATTCCCTACAGTGAGTTGGGGTACGCTCCCCATTGGAATTTCTTTTTAAAGATACCTTTATAAGAAAGATCTACTTGTTCACACTGTGAGTGGGGGTACGATATTTCCAGGATTAAAGATACCGTTATATGTGTTTTTTTCCCCTCACTAATGTGAGTCTTCGGTACGACACTGTTCATTTACCTGACGGTGGAAGGACATCTATGAGAACACCTTTTCCCTAAGAGTGATTCACTTGGGGGACTTCTTCCATTTTAGTCATGTTTTATGAATTCTGATACAAGATATATTGTTTTCATTTTTTCCATGATCTTCAATATGAACACTCCCCTGGGAAACTATTGAGACACCTAGGATCATCTGAATCATTGTATCCAACAACAGAAGGTAAGTGACGTATGCATGTATTGTTATCATTCGTGAGCGCCTTGTAGACTCCATTTATAATTGTATTTACAGATTACAAACACCAGTGCTTAGAACACGGTAATGGTGGTGTCACATAGTAGTTTCTGTAATCCACTACAAATATTCACGCCAATGAAAATGTACACAGTTACCTATGTGTACGTGTATATGTGTATATGAACAGCAGTGTGAAATAAGGTGTGCGCAATAATTCACATTAGTAATACAGAACCGAGGTGAGCAGTGTAGCGCACGTTCTCCAACAGAACTCAAGGCGCTTAGGTGTATAGAGTTTGCACAGAGATCCAAAGTTACTTTGCCAGGGATCCCAAAAGAACATAGGTGTAGCAATCACACTGCACAAAACCCACAGAGGTGTACATGTATGAAGCATTGAATGCACTTGATAAATGTTATTTTTAAAGCTGATTGGTTACCATGGTATACCTCCACTTGTATCACTGCTTCATACATCTACCCCAGAGTACTTTAGCAAGGTTTGGTAATATGGAGACTTAGCGGAGAGGACTTCAGCAGGCACACAACTAGGACTTCACACACGGTTCAGGGGACAGGACAGAGTGACAAGGCTTCAGCTAGGCCCATAAACTAGGCACTAACATAGGAAACAGGAAAATAAAAACATCACCAGCAGGGCTAAACAGGACAGACTGCCTTTTACCAGGAGCACCTACCAATGACAGACAGGCAAACCAGCCTCCTTAATAACAACAAAGATTGCAGCTGGAAACTGCATTTACACCAGCAATGCCCCAGCTAATGCAGCCACCTGCAGTTCCCACTGTTGCTAGGCATAATCCTCGTGTCATGGTCGCCTAGCATTGGCTGGAACCCGCCATCAATGTTAGAGGCAAACTTGGTTATCTTGATGTACAGTCAATACCCCTGGTCTAATGTCCCATGCCTTCATATACCTTACAGCAGGGCTGGCCAAACCAGTCCTCGAGATCTACCAATGGTCCATGTTTTCCAGATCACCTAGCTGGTGCACAGCTGTAGTCAATACTAACGGTCACATTTTCAAACCTGCTGCATTCATTCCTACTATACTGTAGATCCACATGTTGCCTGGAAAATATGCACCGTTGGTAGATCTTGAGGACAGGTTTGGCCACCCCTGCCTTACAGCATGTGGTACATTACTTCTAGGCCGAGATACTGGACTTCTGTTTGCTCCCTTAATTATATATATGAATATAATTTATTCTGTATCATTTGTGGATCAGACAGTTCGATACTGAGAATCTGGCCACTGTTAGGGATAACACAGACTGCAGCCCGGCTGATAATGTGAGTTCACGCTCATGCTCAAACTGTTAAATTTCTGTAAATTGCTTTATTAGAAGATCGACAGCCCCTGCTTGACATAACAGTATCTGCATTGTCAGTATAGACCCCCATACACTATTCCAAATTGTGGCGATTCTGGTGGATCGGGCCGAGAACTCGTCCCAAATCGGATGTGTTTGACATTCCATCGGGTGCGATGTGCAATCCTGTGTGCATTGGACCGGAGTCGGAGGTTGACTCGGACCACCTTCTGGTGGGGAACGGGTCGCATGTGATACATTGCATGTAAAAGATCACCCTCCCGGCAGCTCAAGTGGGATCGGATGGCCATTCACTGATACGAGACATTGCAGTAATGTACGGTCAGCTTATCAACCCTGTAACTGTCTAAATGGGAACTCTAAGATGGGCAGTTTAGTGGC